>NC_056731.1:1787478643-1787778643 GCF_019279795.1 Protopterus annectens
TTTGTTCATTGTGAGCTTAGGTAGTCAGTTCAAATCCAGCCATTATGTTTTAGAGTCACATACTGTGTGTGAATGTAAATGTAGGTAACAAGTGTTGGCACCCAGCTATCTGCTGTGTATATGTACACCTGGGAATTCCTATTACAAGACTATCTGTTAATGTTTCACACAAAAATGCTTTATTGGATAATGATGATGACACTGGATGAAATATGGCTTTTCTAGGAGAAATAGTAAAGCTTTTCCTGTGGCATGATAAAATAAGACAATTTTCTATGAAGTTGCCATAGTAATTTGTATAATTAATTATCAACACATCGTGCATGATTGCTATTCTCACATCACAGTGACAAATGCATTACCCAGCACATGTGTTTGAGGTATATCTAGCAACAGGCAATGTTGTGTGAGAACTACACATATAGCAACAATCTTTTAAAGAAATTACAGGCACACGTATCCATTGCAGCAATAACATGATGCCACTTCAACTACCAAAATGTCTCACAATTTTAACAACACTTGCTGTGGTGCATGCATTCTTTACAATATCATACAGCTTTTGCCATCACATAGTCAGGTGCTCAAAACCCACACTGAGTGACTGTAATTGTTGTATGTCCTTATGCATGGATGACATCCACACCTGCTATAATGTGTACAATTACAATGGGAGAAGTCTCCCCATCCATTATATCTCATACAAATTTATTGCAACACAATCATATGATGTAATTATTTCACATAAGTGGAGTCTTACAACTGTGTTAAGACTTCCACTGTGGTGCATGTGTTTCATACACATGTCATTAGTTGGTGGACTTACATCATTCAATATTCAATTCTAGCAAAGGGCAACAGTATACGAACACACTGGCATTACACAAACAACACTGCATGAAGTTAGTATTATCAGTTTTTACTTTGGAGAAGCAAAATGTAACTCATTTTGTATGTGAAACTTTCTTTTGCAAATGTTGTGGTGTGAGCGCTCCAGCAGCACATAGTAATGACATGTATAGCATATCTACACAGGTAGAGTGTGGTTCAATTCTGAGACAGTGTGTGTACAAAGCAACCAAAAACGCTTCCTTGGCTAAGAAAAATTCATTATGCATTGTTCAAAATTGTGTGAACATTAACATACTTACCTCCTTTTCATCATTCTGATGAAATAATGTTGCAAAAATTATCATCAAAGGCCCTTTCTTACTTCACACATTAATTTCATTTATTTACATCAATATCTATTGTTAGGTCATGTGGCAGACACAGTCAATACTCGTTTCTGCAGAGCATGTAGTATGATAAGCAGGGATTTGAATCTGGTAACATCTATCTGTCAGACAACTGTGTCAGACAGGAGTGGCATAGACAAAGGAACGACTTATTGCACAGTCAGAGGGTAAAAGTATTTAGGCATCACCCTCCAAAGTAGGGAATCCATACTAATTACAATAGAAAAGGGCTATAAGCTCTTTCAGTGTGTTTGTCATGATACACACAGTATCCCTATTTCTATGGTGTCAAAGGTTGTAATGCATCTTTCTGATATCTGCCCTGGCATGTGTTCGAGTCTGGCAAGATGTACATTTTGATTATGTCATTGTTCATAGTCGTTGCTTAATTTCCATATCAATAACTACATATGTACAAAGTAGTCTGCTTGTTAATCAAACTGTATTGTGCAGAGATGGCAATACTTTTTTCATACAGTATTGTTTAGCAGTGACAATATGTTTAATCATTTGACAATGCATCATAAATGACCTATTCATATTGATTATCACAGTTTGGAAAAGGGAATCTTTATGTAAAGTTTCTCATAACCCTGTACTGCTGAAATCCTTTTTAAAAAGATAACATGAATTTTTCCTTATGAATTGTCCTTTAAACAGAGTAGCTACTTGTCTGTAGTTTCATTTCACACCAACTTTAAAACAAGATGCCACAATCTGAATTTTAATATATGCATGTTTTTTTTAATTCCATATTTGTCAGACTAGCATAGTTAAATTCAATCCTTTTTCTGGCTTTTGTCGCAAACTTACTGAATGTTTTGTATTATTTAATATCTGAATAGTGCAACAGTGTCTCTGTTTCTTTGGTTACTTGTTTCAATCATAACTTAGCTGATGTGTCATGTCTTCATCCAGACATTTATATATTACTGTATGTTTTCTTCGCACTCTAGAGCTTTTTTAGGACTTTAGAACTTACATAAAATTTTTCACTGTATGGCATTATAGAAGATCATCATAAAGTGTGATTGTACCTGGTTACAACACTTTGTTATGTGTTTGTGTTGTTTATACACTGTTATGGCAGTGTTCGGTGTAATTTGCTGTGAGCATGCCCAGTATAATCATGTAGTAGATGTGCTCCATTTATGAATGGAGACCTTGAACTTCCAAAATTTTATCAACTTCCCTGGTAAGCAAATCAGATCTGAGTTGTCATTTGTCACTTGTGTATTTTTAGTGTTGTTATATTACTGTTTAAGATGTATGTGAATTTGCAACACATGCTTGTCTAATACTTGTTCAAAATAATATGCCACTTTCTATGGTTGCCAAATGAAAAAAACATATCCCTTTCTGATGTGCATGACACTGCAGATGTAGGGCTCATTTCTTCTTGTTTATACGTGATGAAGTAGAGAATACTGCAGTACTATCAGTTATCACACATACATTCCATGTAATACATGCCTTAAGGGTATGTGAATAAGCACTAATGTACCCACTGTCCTTACTAACTGTTATCTCAACATGGCATTTACTCCCCTTTGCTAAACAGTGTTGCTTTGTGCCCCTCTCAAATCCTTTGTTAGCATGTCCATTTTTAGTTATGTGCATTGGTCAAGAATTGTGAACAGTATTAATTATTAGTATTTATGTATTTATGTGTTAAATTTATATTATTTATTACTGCTCAATATCTGAGTTGTTTGGCTTCTGCTACATACCTACAATCATTTGCATTACTAGCTGAGTTAAGTACAAACTTGCAGTGTTAAAGATTGTGTTGCATTTTATTTTTATTTTGTCTAATTGTTTCAATAAATATTGTGGTCTGTGTCTCTCTATAGTTATTTTTGTATTTAATTGTTTCATAGAATACTGTGGTCTCTCTCTGCCTCTGCAGTTAGTTTCTTGCCTACCCACCCTGTTCTTGTTCTGGTTTTAATCTTGGTGGCTTTGGAATTGCCTGCCCCTCCTGTAAATTTGTGTTTGAACACTCCTCCTGAGTCTATCTCATTTGTTCACTCAACCGAGTACAGTGAGATCATACTCTAAGCTTGTTTCCTCCCTTTCCTGTAACTAGTCTAGTCCAGATACAGATTTGCTGTAACCAGGACTGTTTGTAAGCTTCTGAGCCCCCAAAGCCTTTCTGTGTTGGAGGGAAGTCTTCTAGCTTATCGGTGGGAGTGGTAAGCACTAGGTAGCCTGTCTACCACAAGAGTGGTTTCTGGCTCAGAAATTGTAGTTTATTGGCTGTTTGGGCAGTTTTTCCATCTCTTTCAACCTTCTGGTTTAAAAGTCCACATTTACTCTTGTTTCCCACCTTTCCTGTAACTAGTGTGGTCCAGATACAGAGTTGCTGTTTACAGGACTGCTTGTAAGCTTCTGAGTCACCCAAGCCTTTCTGTGTTGGAAAGAAGCCTTCTAGCTTATCAGTGGGAGTGGTAAGCACTAGGTAGCCTATCTACCACAAAAGGGGTTTCTGGCCCAGAAATTGTAGTTTATTGGCCATTTGGGCAGTTTTTCCATCTCTTTCAACTTTCTGGTTTAAAAGTGCATGTTTGCACTTGTTTCCCAACTTTCCTGTAACTAGTTTAGTCCAGATACAGATTTGCTCTATCCAGGACTGTTTGTAAGCTTCAGAGCCACCCAAGCCTTTCTGTGTTTGAGGGAAGAATTCTAGCTTATCAGTGGGAGTGGTAGCCTATCTACCATAAGATCCAGGTATAGATTCGTAGTTTTAGCACTTGAATTTGCTTATTCATGCTCAGCACTTGTTCAGAACTTGTTGTTAGCACTAAATAATCTACAAATTACTACAGCACTCAACCTTCCTCTTTACCTAGAAGAAAATAGTTGTTGTACTTACTTTCCTCACTTGCTTAGAGAAAAACAGCTCTTATACTCACTTTCCTCACTCGTCTAGAGGAAAGTAATTTTTTATTCAGGTATGTCCAGGGGTCAGCTCCCAGTGTTCCCTCCTGTCTATCTGATGAATCTGGGCATCTTAGGGCAATGTAACAATTGCCCCATGTACACAGACAACCCTCCCCTCCTACCACCCAACCCCACAAACTGTGACAGATGCAGTTATCTAGCCAAACTGGAGGTAAAACTCTCTCCAACCAAGACTGAACTTGACTATCAAGAGGAGAAGGTGAACACTTGCACCACACCACACTCATCACATAGTCCCACTAAACCTACACCACCAAAATCCACACATAGAAACACACAAATATTCACAGAGGATTTCAATAATAATCTGCTCAAGCTACAGAGACCTTTAAAGCAGAAATGCAAGCAACTTCCACCCCCCCAACACAACCCAAATGACACATAGCCCACAGACTCATTGTGCCAATAAACCACAGCCCATAAGGCAAATTAATGTACCCAACACACTAGTCATAGGTGACTCTATAGTCAGGCACACTAATGTCCCATTCACCAGGTTAAACAAGGAGAAGGTTACTGTCAGCTGCCTGTCTGGTGCCAGGATCTGCCACATAAACTACCACTCAGGTCACTCCACAACAAGTACAAATATGACTCTGTCATTGTCCATGTTGGTGTGAATGACCTGAGACATACCTGCCTGATCTACATGAAAAGAGACATGGAAGAGCTCTCCGATCTTGTAGCCCAGGCAGATATGACCCTAGTCTTGAGTAGCATCCTGCCATCGCTCAGAATGATACCAAAGTACAAGGATGAAATGATTGGCTTCAACAATTGGCTAAGCTTCTGGTGTCATTCTCAGGGGATCCAGTATCTGTCTGCCTGGGATGACATGGTCGACAGACCATGATGCTTTGCCAGAGATGGCCTGCACCTGTCACCCCTGGGATTCCGGAAACTGGCAAAGGGTCTTGCTGCCCTATAGTGCCTTTTTCAGGCAAGGTTCAAATGATAAATTCACCACCATAACAGGAACAGGCAAGCAAAATCTGAGGGTAATGCTACTCAATGCTAGAAGTCTAAATCTCAAAATGCACTCACTCAAGGCACTCCTTAAAATGGAGAACATCGATATCTGTGCAGTGACTGAGACCTAGTTCAAGGCTGTAGAGAGCACCCCTGCATTACCAGGCTATGACTCATACCACACATTTCGGCCATCTAACCTGGACCAGAATTCCAAAGGTGGAGGTGTGTCCATATTCATTAAGGATATCCAAACCTCCAGGCTAGTTGCACAGCATAATGCATCCGAGGTTATCCAAGTGCAACTAACACCAGGCAAAACTACAATACAAATTGTAGCTTGCCACAGATCCCCCACCATGCCCCAGGATTCCCACTCCTCTTTTCTTAATACACTGGAAAATATTAGGGTTCAACGAAACACTCTAGTAATGGGCGATTTCAACTACCCCAACATTAACTGGGAAAACCACTCATGTACCAACTCCTTCACGCAATGCTTTCTGGAATTCATAAATTCCAATGCCCTGGATCAACTTATCCACACCCCCACCAGGGACAATAATAACCTAGACCTAGTCATTACCAAAATGAGTGGCCGGTGTTCCACATCTGAAGTCAGCTCCTTGTTGGTCAGATCCGACCATAAGCTAATCACCCTAAATATCCGCATCCTGCCCCCACCCACAATTAAGGAAACCATGGTAAAACATTTCTCCAAAGCCAACTTCATGCTTCTTAAGACAGAAGTGGTGAACTTCATGACAACCATGGAGATGGACAATACAGTTATGACTGCTGAATCCTGCACAAATGCACTCTATAAGCACTTACATGAGTGCATGGATCGTGCTGTTCAAAACAGAACCACGATGCTATCCTCCAAAATAAGGAAGCCAATCTGGTGGTCCCCTACCAGAAACAAGCTCTACAAGAGAAGGAAGAAACTGTTGCAAAAGAGAGTAAAATCTCATGAGTGGAGGAGCTCCCTGGTCAGCCTCAGTAAGAAGCTGAGATTCCTTATAAGATCCTCCAAAGCTAGCTACAAAAACAAAATCACCACTGATTCTAAGGGCAACCACAAAGCATTCTATAGCTATGTCAAGAATCTCAGTGGCAACACCCAGATCTGCTCTGAGTTACAGCACAACAGCATGAAAATTGCAGAACCAACTGATATTGCCAAAATCCTGGCAGATAGGTTCAGTGCTAACTTTACCCCCCCCCCTCACCCCCTAAAGGGCCCATATATATACAGGAAGACTGCAGAGTCCCTGTATTCACATCTATGCAGGTAAAAGCTGCACTCTCTAAAACTAAAAAAACAGCATCCATGGGAATGGACAACATCCCAGGCTGCATTTTACATGAATTTCAGAACGAACTGGCTCCCCACCTAAGCACCATGTTCAATCATAGTTTGACGTACAACTTTGTGCCCACTGAATGATGCACAGCAACAGTTATCCCACTTCACAGAGGGGGAGCCACCACTGATCCTGGGAACTATTGCCCTATTAGCCTGATGAGCCTGGTCTGGAAGGCCATGGAACATATCATCATGGAACTCATAAACAAAGACGTTGGTAACCTCCAAACTCTGGACCCCACCCAGTTCAGGTTTGTGAAAGGCAGATAATGCTTTCTGAACCTGATTGACTTCTTTGAGGCAGTCACCAAAGCCGTAGATGAGGGTAAGGTGGTTCATACAGCCTATCTTGACTTTGCCAAGGTTTTCAACACCATCCCCCATTCTGGAATTATAGCTAAACTCAGTAAACTAGGTATAAATCCCTATGTCCCAAGATGGGTTGCCAACTGTCTCACTGACAGAACCCACACTGTAAAAGTTGCAGACTCCAAATCAGACTTCAAACCAGTGACAAGTGGAGTACCACAGGGTTCAGTCCTGGGGCCTCTCCTGTTTGGTATCTACTTCTCTGAAGTACAGGCTAACACAGAAGGCTTCTGGCTAACAAAGTTCGCAGATGACTGCAAACTAGGAGCCATTGTCAAGTCCCCAAATGATGTGGACATCCTACAGAAGGGCCTCACTGAGACAGATACCTGGTGTCAGAGGTATGGCCTCAAGCTCAGTGCCAAAAAGTGCAGTGTCATCCCCTTTGGTAAAAACTCTTTACCCATGAACTACCACATAAACAGCATTCTACTTAATGCCGAATGTGTGATAAGAGACCTTTGGGCCCAGGTGGACAGTAGTCGCTCCTTTGATAATCACATCGCCATAGTAGTCAGGAAATCGTTCTATGTGGCACACCTCATCACAAAAGGGTTCTCATCCAGAAAAAAAGAGGTCATTGTTTCCCCTCTACTCTGCACTCATTAGACTCATTATAGAGTATAGCCCCCCTTTTGGAATGTACCTCACAAGACATCTGCAGCAGCTGGAAGGCCACAGAAGTACCTCACAAAGAGGATTACTTGCCTCATACAGATGCCCTACACTGACTGTCTCAAACAACTCCAGCTTTACTCTGTAACATATCACCTACTCCGAGGAGATCTTTGCCTAACATATAAAGCTATGTTAAACCCAGAGCTGTTGGACATGCTACACCTAAAGAAATCCCAATACCTCTGAACTACATCTGGCAACCTAAACCTTGTCACCACAATAAACAGGACATGCTGGAGGGATAGCTTCCTGTCCCAGAGACTTCCTATACTCTGCAACAAGCTACCCATCTATGCCAAGCAAAGTTCCTCATTAGCATTCTTCAAGAAAAATCTGGAAGAGTGGATGGGAAATAGGAAATACAGCCCGGGAATCACTTCTGTAGCGCTGCTTGACAGGGGCACAGGAAATTAACTTTCTTGGGTGGCATAAGCCAAATAATCTTGTTGGCTAAGATTACTTATAGGTTCATAGGTTGGTAGTAGGCTATCAGCCCTAGGGCCTATACAAGCCTAGCCATAAAAATTCCCTGGCTACTTCTTCCCACAGTATTTAATTCCCTGGACACTTTTCTAGCAGGGCAACTGACGTGATCCCCGGGGTGAATTTCCTATCTCCCATCCAATCATCAAGGTTCCTTTTTAAGAGTTCCCTTGGGCCGATAGCCTAGTACCTACCTATGAATCTATGAATCTATAAATGTTTGCTTGTGACATCTTTAAATAATTTGTCTGCATTATCTGAATACATTTTCTCCATTTACCCTCTCCTTTTACTTATGTTACACTATTACAATTGTATTATGTATATATTCTCCCTGTTTAATGTCCCCTGCATCTTAGTTCTTATAATCAATTTGCCCTTACTTCATAGAAGCTGTCCATGTGTTCTCATGTAATAGGTTTGCTTACAGGTAATCTGTTTTGTCTATATTGTGAGTTCCTGCTTCCCTGCACTTTTTTGGCCATCAACACTGCTGCTAGCTATAAAAAGGTGCTATAAATGTGTAAGCACAATGTGCAATGAGCAGCATGCATATTCAATAGACCAGATAGATTGTCACAAAAACTTCGACAAAGCAAACGAATGAACACTGATGGTCTAGTCCAAGTAGCTTAGGAAAATACGGACACCAAAATTAGTGCTTTCATTCATTTTATTTCTGTATCTAACAATGCACAGGATAGAAATGTGGCTGTTTATAACAAAGAATTTTTATGTGCATTTATTTTACCTATTACAAATGAAATGTGGTCTATCAAAAATATTATAATTGAGAATTGGAAGGTATTACTTGGTAATCAGGACTTGATAAAAAATATAGGTGAACGACCTAACTTTACATTTAAGAAAACTAATAATATTAAAAGTCTGTTAGAATTGGGAGCAAACAGAAGTGATGCTATTAGAGAAAGAAACATTCTAACAAAAGGGACCTATGCATGTAACAACTGTAGACAATGTAGATACATAAGTAACTCTTTGTCAGTTGAATTTTCTCATACTGGAAAGATATATTGGTCAAAAAATTATTACACTTGTAACAGTGAGATGGTGGTTTATATAGCTCATAGTCTTTCATGCCCAAGCTATTACATAGGAATGACTACAAGATGTCTTAGAAAAAGAATTAGTGAACATCTTTTAGATATTAAGAAGAAAGATTTAGCTAATGCGTTAGGAAGACATTCTGTAGCATGTAATAATTTTAAGAAATTCACTTTTTTCTGTTTTAGATAGTGTTTCCCAAAGAATTTTTATGGGAGACAGTAAAATGATTCTAGAATGCAAAGAATCTCTTTGGCAGTTACACCTAGGAGCGGATTATGCTCCAGGATTAAATGAATCAATCAATATAAAATGTTTTTTTACAAATGAAAAAGTAACATGTTTGGTATATGTGTCATATGTATTATATAACATTTTGTACAACTGAAATATAACAGTGTTTATTTTATTATTTTTTTACATGAAATTAAATTTTTTACATGAAATAAATTATTTATGACAACATTTAGCATGTGATCAATTTTATCATTATATAAAGTGCTTATAGGGTGGAGTTCAAATTGTTTCTGAAGAAGTTCACGAGAAATAAAGTGAATGAAAGCACTAATTTTGGTGTCCGTATTTTCCTAAGCTACTTGGACTAGACCATCAATGTTCATTCGTTTGCATATTCAATAGACGCTGCTGCTCATCACATTAATAATCCCAAGGTGTATTTTCCCATTCTGCCATTTATCACTTTCTTTCCTCATCACTCACTCCTTTTCTATGGTATACTGCACACGATATGCTCACTCTTTGTTTTTAGTCATTTACTTTCCTAAGATAAGCATATACTTACTCAAAACAAAAAACAAATACTTGATAGAATAACCTGCAAGATATCACACATATCATCTAACAATACAACAGGTGTATGTGTATCGTCTGGCTGACAAATTGCATATTTGTTCACTAGTTGTGAAACCATAAATGGATACAACATAATGTCAGATCAAGACAATAACTTTAAGAACATAAAGTGTCCACTTTACTTCTGATTGTTCAGCTAAGTTTAATAATACACCAAGCTAAATCTGAAAAATGAATAACGATATTTTATCACAATCAAAATGCAGTCATGCATCTTGCTTGAATGCTCTATCAAAATATAATGCTCAATATTACTGAAAATGCATATTTAATAACACTGCTTATTATGATGAACTGAGTAGCAGTGGCAAGTGTCACAATTAACCTTATGCAAAATAGGATATTCCCAACTGAAAAAAAAAATAAAACCACTTCTCTGTGAAAGTGTTTATTAAACTTTTTTATAAAACAAACATTCTAAATAAATTTTGTATCTCTGTATTACGTATTTCTCCAGCTCCATTTTCTGATTGCACTGCCCCTCCAGCACTTTACTTTTCTAGTCCTCAGTCTACAATGACGATAATGTAGTATCTTCATCTTCACTTCTTCTCTATCATCTAGCCTCCCTTTATCTCAGTTCTGCCTCTAATTGTTCTATGTCACTTACTTCTTCTCACAAATGTGTAGACATATTCTGATATTCATTTACTCTAGCCACTTGGGCCAATCATTTTAAGGTTACCCTCCTTTCTTCTATCAAGAGCTTGATGTTTCCCTATAGCCAGTGCCTCTTAACCATATTTGTACCTGTTCATACTTCCCTAATGCCCTCCCATTCCCCTGTGCCTAACTTCCCTTTCTGTCCTTATTGCCACTATGATCAGTAAGTGCCTGCCTCACCACTTCCTAGAACCACCTTATATCTATACCTTCCCTCCACGTCTCTGTATTCCTTCTCCAGTATTTAGTTTCCAGATGCCCAATGCAAAATCCCATTAGCATCAAGTGGCTTAACACATGCTCCACGATTTTTAGTCTCCTGCTATACCCTGCCAACTTATAATACATACTATCCAATCTAATATGCTGGGTAGTTGGCATTCATGTCTTAAAAAAGTGAAATCTCTCTCCCTCTCTCTCTCTCCAACCTTTTCTCCAAAATATTTATGCATTCCTTTCTAAATGACTCATCTTTTAGCAGTATTTGACTGCAAACATGAGTCTCTACTGCCCAAACTTCCTGTCAACCTCTAGAGCAAGTACAAATTACAATACCTACAAAAAACATTGTCAACTACTGCCATCTTCTTCACTGCCATTCAACACCATTTTAAATTCTTCTCCGTATTTTCATTTGGATTATAATTTGATGTGAATACCTGGGATGGATTAGTCAGTCTGAGTTAAAATAGATGTTTAGATGTTTTTCTCCTTAACATCAAGGTAACTATGTTAATATAAGTTTGCACCAAGTTGTCTTTTTGATTTGTTGAATATTTAGCAGCAGATACAGCTGTGCTTCCAAAGTGTTTTGTTTCAGTGGATTTGTTTGGTTACCATTTGGTACTTCTTGTTTTTTGTTATATTAATACAATCATAATTTCTATATTTTGTTACAGCAGTGCAACACTTTACAAGATGATTATGCCAGTTAATAGGTGATTCAAAAGTTCCCAACTAGATAAGAGATGTTCAAGTCAAAGATGCTAGTGGTCCCTGAGGTGAAGGCCTACCATGTGATTACCACAGTACCACAGAAGAGCAAGAAATGGTTTCAATAATGAAAAATAAGGCAGACCAATTTATAATAATCTTCACTCCTTAAGAAAAAAAAATGGTCCATCTCAAGAATTATGGTTGGGGAGATAATAAGCACAGGACAATACAACAGATTACACAGACGTTCACACCAGAGGCATCATTTTGAAATGAGTCCAGGAATCAATTGGTGAATGGAAGTTACAACCACCGCATGTGAAAATCTTCAGGGAGGAATATACATTTTTCCACTAACTCACACTACTGGAAGAATTTGCTAGGCCAGAAATGCAGGAAAAACATCCAGTTCAGTACCCCAACCCATTTTAAATGTCATGCATTCAAGCTCAGTACCCCAGCCCATTTTAAATATCATGCATTCAAGCTCAGTACCCCAACCCATTTTAAATGTCATGCATTCAAGCTCAGTACCCCAACCCATTTTAAATGTCATGCATTAACAGCCCATGCAAGAGATTTGCTTACAGAAGACAGTCAGAAACATCATGATGAGTCATGGGGTTAAGCTGTAATTGCATTTATGGTAGTCCTCCTTAAACAATAATATAGCATATGGCAGCAAATATTAGGTCCCTAAAAAGTACTTCAGAAACATAAATATACTATTGCTTTATTATACCGTGCAATGTTCATGATCAGGGCTAATAGGGAAAAAGTGATGCAAGCTAAACCAGAAAAATACAGCATCATGTGTAGACAAAGTACTGAGATATGGACTACCAGATATGAAGGTGAACCTGGAAGATGAATTGCTGGAATGCGAAATAGAGTAGGAACTGGTAAGAAATAAGAGGAAACAGTCCCTCCTGAAGGCTGTCTAGTTAAAAATAAACTCTACATAGTAGCACTGGCAAGAAGCAATATTATGTTGAGCAGGGATAGCATGAACCAAAAACAATTAGATAAAAGGAGATCTGAGGAATGATAAAAAAAAAAAAACATATGACGAGAGTTGTACAGCAGCACAAGAAAACAGAGTGGACAAACATGTGGTGCAAGGTATGGGACAAGTTAAGGAACCTATGAATAATGGTCAACATTTTGAGAGTTTATATAGAGATAAATTCATAGAATGGACAAACACCATCATTGTGGTAATTCAAGGAATAAGGATTCAGAGACATTTCCATCAAAGTCAATCTAAGTCAGTAGCAGGACAAGGACATAAATCTCCTTGGGATTCTCTGGCATTGTGGACAAACAGTGTTGATCAGCAAGAGTTTTCAGAAAAATAAAAAGTTTAAATGATGGTTGACACTGAATTGCACTATATAGTAAAATTACTTCTAGTGCCTATTAGCATCTTCAGATGTAATTGAGTTTGGGAGATTTTTTTTCTTTTTAAAGTAAATTACAAGGAAGGGTGATATGTTTTTTATTAATATCAATATTCACTGCTCCTTTCTCATTTAAGGAGAAGGATGAGGGTTTTGTTTCAACCAGTTAAAGCAGATGTGTCCTTGTAAATGAGTATAATCAATTAACCAATTTGTTCTTTAAATCTTTTGCAGGTAACAAGAACTGCAACTATAAAAATGTATAACACTAACATTTTTCTTTTCTAAGACATCTAAGTCATTGTGTCACATGGTTAAAAGGGTTGTCACTCAGGTGGCATCCTGCTTTCAATAACTGTTCTCATACAGTAATGGTGCATGTGTGAGTAACATCTTGAAAAAATATTCCCTGGCATGCAATTATTTTTTCCCTCAGTGATGATGGCACCACCTTAGAGCTATTATTTTATTTATTTAGTACATGGAAGCATGATAATGTATGCAATGAACAATGAACAGTCAGAATACACTCTTATCATGAATGATGTTGATAGGAATTCGATCTAACAAAGACAGACATCAGAGGAGGGTAAGAGTTTGCATTTAGGGTTTATCTTCAAATTTATGTTTAATTTACCTAGCTACACTATGACTGTTATTAAATGTTAATTTTTGCAGTTCAGGGAATATTACAGCTAAATCCAAAACAGTAACAAAAACATTTCCCAAACACGGCTCAAAATCACTATATATAGAAGTAACTTTATTAAAACAGAAGGTAAGCCCTTTCATAGAGTAACCTCTGCTTAATCAGACCACGACAGAGCACAGAGTCTAGGTTACTATTTAAAATAAAAACCCAACCAATCACAGAAACTTCAGCAATCATGTGATGACAGACAAGATCTACATATTTCAACGTGTATATACAAGAAACCCTGAGGAGTTTTTGTTACTGTTTTGGATTTGACTGCTACGTTTATTGTAACCTTAACTGAGTGGTCTACTTTTTCATTTCTTAATATTACAGGTGAAACAGGTTTTCTGCTTATTATCAAATTATATGGGGGTGGATTAATTAATATATCTAGGCAAAGTCTTTTCTTATAGTTAATTGTATTTGCAAAGGCCAGTGGTTATTAACACTCATTGGTTCCAGAACCAGACAAGAGATTTTACATGGACATTTCTACATGAAGGGGTGTGAAGTTCAGTGAAAGGGAATGTCTGGAGTAAATGCATGGAAAAGTCTATATTGTCCACTAGACAAACTGAAAATTCTAACTTGAAATACTGCAGGTATTTTTATAGGATCATAGATCATAGGAGATTACTAGGCTATCAACCAAGAGGTCATTTTAAGCCTTGGCATTTCAACTCAATATAATACGATTGAGGTACTAGTCAATACACAAGACTGCATTTAGTGATGACTGCCTATGTCCAGGAGGGTTGTGGGCACTATCCCCAGTAAGAAATTATGGTGCTCCATCCACTCATCCAGGCTCCTCTTGAACAGTGTCATAAAGATGCTCTGTTTCACATGAATTGGTAGCCTGTTCCAAAGACATGGCAGTCGCTGGGAGATAAATCTGTCCCTCCAGCATGTCCTATTTAAATTTCAGACCATATTTAAGTCCCTGGAATGGGTAACTCTAAACCCATTTGATTTATGGATAGGCAGTAAATAAAATGGGTCTAGGGCTACCCATTCCAAGGACTTATCAAATTAGAAAAGAAATGACTCTACAGAGAATGGGAGGGAATGCTGACACCAATACGCAAAAAATAAAGATAAACATTGATGTTAATTTTGTAACTGAAATTTCATTGAATTATTCACTTGCCATAAACCAGAAGAAGAGGGAACAGTAATATGTTGTGCTGTCCCAAAAACAGTCACAGGTAGGCATAACTGTGTTAAATGTACTGGAAATGAAAGATAGGTTATGGGAAAAGGCAACATCAACAGGTGTTTGTGAACAGTGGGGAATATGTGTGCCCTAAACCCAGATGACCCTATGTTTTTCAGGAAATTTTTGAACATCAGAAGAAACTTGACTAACATTGGGGAACACCGGTCTATTGTGGGATTTTAATTTAGCCCTTGGTACAAACCTGGGAAAGTTATTTCACAGAAAGTGATAGCACTTGAGTTCCCTAAAGATTGTTATACCCTGGTTAATAACCAGTAGATGGGTAGATTGCTGGAAGTATAATCACGGAGATTCTATAAGAGTAACCTTCTCCAGGCAACTGAGTTAGTTAGGCCCTGTATTTGCCACCATAGAGACCTGACAAAGTGATAAATACAACCAAGATAATGGAAGTGAGCTTTGCTGATCACACAACAATTGTGGATACAGTGGAATTCTGAGATAAAATGAACAGGTGGGTGCATTATGAATGGAGAGGAGAAAAGGAAAAGTAGTGCTAAGGAAAATAGTGTCACATGTGTCTGAGAAAAATGAGGTCTCCGGGGAAAAATTATGCATAAACTGGTGGGAAAAGTGCAAGATGGAATTATGGAAGAGTTGATGGTGATGGGGACCAAGAGGTGAATATATGCAAATATTCTGCAGGGAAAGAAAAATGCAAAGAAATGTTGTTGTTTTGTAAACGATGTAAATGCCAGATATTTGTGCTATATGTGCAATAGTAAGTATGTTCTACAATGCGCTAATTGCATGGAATAAATATTACAAGTAAAATGTTGTGTTAGATGGTAAACAATACAAATGAAATAGTGAATAAAATATTCTGCAGGGAAAGCAGAAAAGACTTGGAGAAATACAAGACAGTTAGTATGAGGAAGGTAGATGGAACATGCAGCATAGAGGGGAAGACGTGAATATAAGTAGAAATAAACTAATAACTACTCAGACATTATACAGGCTAAAGCTGAACTGAAGTAAAAGAAGGATTACTGGCACAACACTGGGGATAATAACTAGTTTTATAGCATGGCTTTTCAGGGAATGGAGAAAACTATAAGATTTATAATTACAGGATATGAAGAAATCTGAGAAGCATCTAGGGAGTTTTATATGACTTTGTACAGGAAACCCACAAGGAATTGATGGGGATATTGGGCAGCATGGAAAAAGGACCCTGAATAAGGCACAGTGGGAAATGTCAGGGGAACATCCAGTGAAGGAACATGAACAAAGCTACTTGAGTATTTATTTATTTAATTTTGATAATCAGGTATGTAGACTGGTCAAGGGACTCTTTTTAGTCATGATCCAGGAGTATATCGTAGAATCTGGAATAATTTACAGTGAGTAAAAACAAAATTAGACAGCAATCTAGACTGAGTGCATTGAGACCAAATAAGGTAGCAGGTATTGATCAATTTCAAGCTGAGTTCTACAGATGACATGGGGGTATTAATGGAGGAACTAGAATTCACTTTTAATAGCATTAAGAATAATTCAAAAGTCTTGTCTGAATTAAAACAAGTATTAAAAATGGTCCTTCCAAAGACAAGAGGAGGACATGCCAACAGTTGTGAACTTTGGCCTAATCTCACTAATTAATCTGGATTTCAATATATTAGCTGCATTTCAACCAAAACAGTTGGAAAATGTATACCTTATCATGTCACTTCAGAAATAATGTGTCTTTAACTGGATTATTTCAGACAGATGGTGTTTAGCAGCCTTTTGAGGAAATAAAACATCAAGCAAGTTCATAATTGGTACTTGTACTACATGACAAATTAAAGGTCATTGATACTGTATCATGGACATTCCTACTGGGGCCATAGACAGAAAAGGATTTCACCACAACTTTCTCAGGTGGACATCATGTGTTATACTTTAACTCAGTTTCAGGGTGTCAGTCAGTGAAGGCTGAAGTGGGAACAATCAGAGAGGGATAAGGCAGTGGTGCCCTTTTTTTCCTGGCTACTTTAATGTTGTGATGGAAGAATTAGCAGTGAGAATTCAACATTACTTTCAAAATCAGAAGTTGAGATGACGGGGAAAAATCCAGTTTTATGTTTGCAGACGATCTTTTGCTGATCAATGACAATATCACTCCAGTAATACAGCAGGTGGTACTTATCTTTAAGCCCTTTGGAATAACTTCTGGACCTAGAGAATGATGAGGATAAAATGGTAATAGTCAAACTGAGGGAGTTTAAAGGCAAGGGCCTAGCAGGAACAATTTATGAAGCCAAATACCCCATATGTATAGGCTGGTTGCAGTGAGCATGTATCAACTTACAGTTGATAAAATAACCTGTACAGAAGAAATTATGCAGTAACATTGGCAACTTTAATACTATAGCAAGAAAAGTGAGCACAAGCACAGCTGGGGATCACAATGATGTAAAAAATATGTTCTTTTTCCACAAGCCATTGTAGTACAATGACAATGTTTATTAAGCAAGATACACACAATCAGATAAGCACTTTCATCTCTGCTGATTCAGAGACTTCTTCAGACAAAGAGATAAAGATAAAACAACACTTTAAACACTAAATTACAGCTTATGCAACTAAACCAATGCCCCTAATTAATGTTAAAACATGCCCACCAACACACTCAGTTCATAGTAAAGCATAAAACCTTCAGAAATCTGTGAATTACTAAAAATGGTGTAATTTTGTGAATGCTATGTGTGGTTTTTAAATGATATTTTTATATTTTGGACAGGTCCTTCTGAAATATTTCCTGAGTTTTTAGATTATGTGAACAACTTGATAAGTTTCTTGAGATTTACTCATTCCATTGACCTTGATGAAATTTCATATTTGGATGTTAGACTGATGGAAGACAAGGGACAGAAAATATTCAAATCAGACTTTTTTAGGAAATCTTTATTCTCAAATAGTTGTTTGCACTATGATAGTTCCCACCCTTACAAACAAAAACGAGCTGTGGTTAAAGAGCAGTTTGTAAGAGCTGCATGTATGGTCACCTTTTTTAACAGCTTTTAGATGAATGTGACAAGCTGAAAGACATGTTTATTTGTAGGGGCTATCCATTCAGTTTTGTAAATGAGGTTATGCTGGAATTAATCAACAAGCGTGATAGAGGGTATTTTTTGCCTATTTTGAATCAAAAGGCTGGGAACTGTAGTGTGGACAACATCTTGGATAATTATTTAGAAAATACACAATGTTCTAATACAGTGAATTTGCAAAGTGCAGAGCGTAAGGAACCAACTAATTTTAATACTGCATTTGTTACTACATTCAACAACTTGGGTAGGAATATAGCTGATATACTGCCCAAAAATTGGTTGGTTATTGTAAACAACAAGGACATAAGGTAACTGGTCAGCGAAAAACCTTGTATAGTGTATAGAAAGGACAAATACCTAAAATCTATTTTAGAGACTAGAACAAAGGGTCATGAAAGTGGGAAGTTGAGTAAGTGTGGTAGTTACAATTATTGTCCAATGCATACAAGAAGGATGTAATTTTAACATTAACGATATAAAATTGGGTTTGAATCAGAAATGTTCATGTAACACTGAGAGAGTGGTATACTGTGCATTCTGCTTAAAGTGTCCTTGCTTTTATATAGGCAAGATGGAAAGGAAATTTAGGAACCACATTTATGAACATCTCAGGGATATAAAAAACAAAAATGTAAAGAATGCATTGGCAAAACATTGTATGGAACATGTTGACCATGGTTTTAAATTTATTATCATTGAGGCACTTATCCCAGACATAAGAGGTGGTCCATGGACATTCCTTTTGGAAAAACATGAGGCTTTATGGCAATTGAGAACTAATGCCACACAGTGGCCAGGCTTAAATGATGCATTCTCATTGTTCTGTTTTCTAAAACTTAAGGCATTAGAAAGATGAATTTTATTTATTGAAACGTAAAATAAAACGAAACTTGTAATAAACAAAAGTAAAATGCTGACTGGATATACGGACCAATAACCATTTATTTAAACAAAAAAACTGAGCGCTTTCACCCACATCCACCGTGGGTTTCTTCAGAGTTAAATGAAAAAACGGAGCAGCTACTTTTTATAAAAGACAGATAGAAACCATGAACCAATCACCTCTTAATACATTGTCCAATACATCAACTTATCCAATTAATCAATAAAAACATAAGTCAATCAGATTACCTTGTTGAAATAAATAAATAAATAAGCAATAATCTTTTATATAAAACTATTATGTTGTGTGTATTAAAAATGTAAATATATTTATTAATAAAATACATATAAATAAATATAAATATAAATACACCTTTAAATAACAAATATATATATATATATATTTATATGCATATATATAAAAATATAAATATGAAGTGTAAAAATGAGAATTCTATATAAAATATATCTAATCTGTCAAAATACTATATCAATTGATGATAAAATCTATAATACCTAAATAATATAAGATTTCATTTTTAAATAACTTGAAATTGATGCATGCTCATTAAGTCCCGGCTGTGTACAGGCATTTAACCTAAGCTGCCATAGACATTCTTTGGTCTCAAGCAATGTGTTCAAATCACCATCATTATTACTATTGGTATCTGGCACCCTATCAATAACAAAAAACAGAAACCTTTTAAACCCTTTACATTTTGTACTATGTGTATATAGGGAATTAGTGGCTTTCTTATTTTTAATGTCTCTGTTGTGTTCAACTATTCTTTCTCTAAGTTTCCTTTTGGTTTTCCCTATATAAAATGAGGGACATGACAGACACGTAGCTAAATATACAACTAATTTTGTGTTACAATTTACATGTCCTGGGCATCTTAATGTTCTATTGTAACCATGTAGTGTAACATAAGGCCCATCATTGATGAATCGGCAACTTCTACAGAAACCACATTTTCTCATCATAGAATTTTTAAATAAGGTTTGACTTTCAAAATAATTTTTCAGATTTCTTCCTTTGCTAAAAACTATCGAAGGCATACTACCAATATACTGTAAAATATCTGTTTGATTAATAAAAACCTTTTCATAACATTCCCTAATACTATTCGTAAAGTCATTGATGTTGCTACTATAAGGAACTATGAATGCTCCTACTTTCCCATCGTAGCAATTTTTATGTTCATTTTTATTGAGGGGACCAAATAACAATAATGGTTTGAAAATATCTTTCCTTTTATTACTCACTTCACCCCTAATACTCTCAACTAAATTTCTTAGGTACCATCTTTCCAAGAACATATTCTCTAACTTTATTAACTCCCTACAAAATTCTGTATCCTCACTTATTATTCTTGATAGCCTCACCATTTGTCCTTTGACTAAATTCCGTTTTTGAAAATAAGGGTGACAGCTATCAAAATGCAAATAGGAGTTCGAAAAAGTTTTTTACGATATATTGTAGAATTCAATTTGTTGTCAACTTTGTAAATTTTTATATCTAAATATTCACAACTCTCATATTTCATACTATATGTAAATCTTAAAAATGTAGTACTGCCTTCCAAATATTCTATAAAACTATTAAGTTCTTCTTTGTTTCCCTTCCAAAATATCAGTATGTCATCAAGGAACCTTAGGTATAAATCTATCTTTGACCAGTACCTACTTTCAAATACATTTTGCTTCTCCCACATAGCTAAAACCAAATTTGCATATATGGGGGCACATTTAGCCCCCATTGCCACTCCTGCACATTGCTGGTAGTATTCTCCCTCATGCTGAAAAAAATTGTTTTTTAACACCATTTCCATCACATCTACAAGAAGCTTCCGTTTTACTGTATGAAAATTCCCAAAGACCACCAGACTGTTCTCAAATAATTCTAGACCTTCTACCAATGGAATTACTGAAAATAAACTAATAATATCTATTGTCACTAAATAAATCTCTTTCAAGTTCTCCTTTTTATAATTGTGAAGTAGTTCTAGACAATGCCATGAATCCTTTAGAATATGTTTGATGCTTGCTACTGTCTCTTTACACTTTACGTCTACATAATGAGCTATAGCTTCCATTTTTGACTGCTTTGCAGAAACAATTGGTCTAAAAGGGGGGTTAGAGGTGTTTTTATGTATTTTGGGTATTCCAAAAATCGATGGTGTCAAAGGATATTCAACCGAAAGATACTCAAATTCAGCTTTAGTGATAATTCCTTCCAGCAATAAATCGTATAATTGCCAATAAACTTTTGTGTATGCCTTTGTTAAATCATACCTTGCTACCCTCTTGTAAGTGGTCTCATCACTGAGCATAGTGCTCATCTTGTTATTGTAGTCTAGTTTACTCATCAAAACCACCCCTCCCCCTTTATCTGGTTTCATGATTCTCATTTTATCCGAAGCACTTAACTCATTTAAACAAAACCTTTCTGCTTCAGTTAAATTATCTTTAGAAATATTACTGTCCTTCCAAGCCTTTCTTAACTGTACTTCACAAAACATTTCAAACAGATGCACTATAGGATTATTCGGTGGAATAAAGGTACTTGACCTTTTTAAAGTAATGTTTTTTATGTCCGCATCTATTCTGTCATCAAATTTTTTCTTAAAGTAAATCCTTAAGTTTAAACTTCTTGTATACATTTTTAAATTTATTAACATTTTGCCAATATCCACCTGATAATTAGGAATGAACTTGAAACC
The DNA here is from genome assembly GCF_019279795.1 of Protopterus annectens. NCBI lineage: Eukaryota > Metazoa > Chordata > Ceratodontiformes > Protopteridae > Protopterus > Protopterus annectens. The sequence continues at coordinate 1,787,500,228 of NC_056731.1, forward strand.
TTTTTTAAAAAGTGAAAGGTAATTACTATCTAAAACTTTGTCTGTATAATTATACATCGAGAAACCACCTGCTGTGATGATTTCACAGTCACACAAAGGAAATTCATAAGACTCTTTAGTCAAATTCTCCCGCACCTGACTTTGATTGTGCTCAAAACATACTGATTCTTGATCATTCACCATTGTCTGAGAAAAATGTTCATTACTGCCATTGCAGTCCTGCACTTGTAATTCATTTATATTTAAAGTACCTTTATCAATTGAAATATTTACAATATTACCATCTGTTAAAAACAAACTGTCTGTATCCTTATGCTTTGTCACATCAACACATCTATGACTAACAACCTTATCAGCTGTTTCAAAATAACCTTCTATTGTAATATCATTGTTGTTAGTAACAGTGTTTTTGGTTATTAAATCAGGGGCGGTATCCAAGCAATTAGGCTTTTGACCTCCATCTAATGATGGTATGCTTGGTGATTTAATAACCAAAAACACTGTTGCTAACAACAATGATATTACAATAGAAGGTTATTTTGAAACAGCTGTGGATGTGGGTGAAAGCGCTCAGTTTTTTTGTTTAAATAAATGGTTATTGGTCCGTGAATTTTATTTATTGTGTGCTTTACATGAGATTATGCTAATACTGCTTCCACATTTATTATACTATATATATATATATATATATATATATATATATATATATATATATATATATATATATCAATATACTTTTTGATACTAGTTTTATTATATATAGGTTTTTACATAGTTTTTAGTAATTCACAGATTTGTGAAGGTTTTATGCTTTACTATGAACTGAGAGCTAATGCCACATAGTGGCCAGGCTTAGCTAATGCACTGTCATTGTCCTGTTTTTTTTTTTTTTTTTTTAAACACAATTTTATTGATTTACAGAAACAAAGGGAAGAATAAACATGTTACAATAATTAGTGTAATAGTTTTACATAAAAAGTACAGGTATATCAAAATATAACCTATATACATATATACATATGTGCCAAATAAAAAAAAAAAAGTAAAGAGAAACAACACCATTAACATATTTGTGAAGTCCTGTTGAGTCTTCGTGTGATATGCTACAATGCCCTTAAGTTTATTCCTATAATCCTGTAGAAGGGAAGTGAGTTAGGTGTCACATAATTTTCTTTCCCAGGTCCATTTACCAGGATAGTTACTAAGAAAAATAGGTGAGTCAGTGTAGAAGCCAAAAGTATGAAGGGTAAAATGAGATAACTATGAGGATTCAAGGCATTAGAAAGATGAATTTTATTTATTGTGTGCTTTACATGAGATTATGCTAATACTGCTTCCACATTTATCATATTGTATTTATTATATTTTATATATATATATATATATATATATATATATATATATATATATATACTTTTGTTACTAATTTTATTATTATATACAGGCTTTTACATAGTTTTTAGTAATTCACAGATTTCTGAAGGTTTTATGCTTTACTATGAACTGAGTATACTGGTGGGTGTATTTTAACATTAATTAGGGGCACTGGTTTAGTTGCATAAGCTGTAATTTAGTATTTAAAGAGTTGTTTTATCCTTATTTATTTGTCTGAAGAAGTCTCTGAATCAGCAGAGACAAAAGTGCTTATCTGATTGTATGTATCTTGCTTAATAAAAGTTTTCATTGTACTACAATGGCTTGTGGAAAAAGAACAGATTTTTTATATCATTGTGTTCCCCAGCTCTGCTTGTGCTCACTTTTCTTGCTATTTTTGTGACTTATTCATTGTTTTGTAACTTTAATACTGTGTCTGGAAGTGTTAAAGTGGTAAAGCCCTTCTTATACCTCAGACATTGTATATAATGCATGATGTTTCAAAATACTGCTACAATTTAATTTTCCTTTATGCACAGACAATAATTAATAAAGTTATGTTGAGTGAAAAAGGGCAGAAAGGCATTCATAGTGCACAAGTGCTAATGCAATTTGGGGGAAGAGGAATATTATGCATTCCTATGTGTACTTTACATTTAATTTAGCCCCTGAAATTAGTTTAGTCAGTGAGAGACAGGAAGATGATATAGAAACAATGCCATTAAGGAGTCCCTTAAAATGGATTGATAAATGGTGAAAGGAGTCGATGGAGTAAGGTGACTGATCTTAGGTATCTGGCCTACTGAAGATCATATTGGATCATCCAGAGGTACTGCAGATATTACCTGATAACATAAGGAAAGAGTGGGCCAAAAAAGGCATCATGAAGTCAGAACAGTTAAATAAGGGTTCTTCTTCAATGGGGATTAAAATTATTTTGAGATATACTGGTAGATTTTGTTCACAGCAAAGAGGGCTTATTTCCAAATACGCTAAAGGCAATAAGTGATCAGTTATAGAAATGAGGAAAGGAATACAGTATAACCCTCCACTGGGATATGTGGACACACATAATGACATGCAGAACAAGCACAGTATATGAAGAAATGGGAAAGAAAACGGGAGTGAAGTGCTTAAAGCAGCATCTGAAAACATGGGTGGAAAAAGAGGGAGCCAAATCAACCACAGAAGAATGCCATGGGATTTGGAATGGGCTGAGTAAAATAAGGAACTTGTTAAAGATACAAAGATCAACAGATGAGACTAGTGCATAGCTGTTATCTTATATTGAGAAGACCATTTACTTGTGGCACAATAAGTTGCATCACATGTTAGAGGTGTTACCATTCAGAGACAAGTATGTTAGACAAGTTTATGTTTTCTAGGTGGGTGAGGACACACCAGGAGCAATTATTTAAGATGATGAGCACAATATTTGATTAAGTTTGTCCTGCATTTCAAAACTATGGTCCAAGAGGCATAACTGGGGATAATCCCACAATGATTGGGATGATCCTATTAGTAGGTTTTGTATTAGTTCGTGATATAAAATCATTAATTACAAGATACTCTAAGACATTAAGCAGCAAGAGATTTGAATGAGATATCCTGTTATCCTATAACAACAGACATGATCAAGAAAATCCCAATGAAATCGAAATGGAAAGAAGTTTTTGAATCAGTTGGAACTGTGTGGGAGTCAAGCTCAATTTATATCTTTCATGATGATATTCAGTATGTTATATGTACAACATCAATCATATGTCTGTTGTATAAGCATGAGCATATGATATGAACCATATGATTATGTAAATATTTTATTTTTTTATATTGTTTTTGCTTATTTTATTGCTAGGTTTGTGTTATCTTGTATTTTTTGTCATATGCTTTAAACTTAAAAAAATATTCTAGTTTAAAAGCACACCTATAAATTTGTTAAAATATCACCTCACCCTGCTACCCACATCCCTCCCTTAACTCCCACTACTTTCCTACCCAAACTAATTTCTCTTGTAACAAAATTTCTACATACTTTCCCCAGCTCATGCAACCCCTAACCATATATCACATTTTTCACATCTGCTACATATCTCATGCCATCATATTAAGTTCTTTCATCATTATCACTTCCACCTTGGCTAACATTCTAATTGGTTTGACAGGGTTACTACTGTCTCCCACATCTTTAGTCACAAAACAAAAATATCTTCCCAACCCATATAGTACCCTATGCTGCCTTCCATGAGTTGTGACATAAGTGTCCATGGGTTAGTCATACTGAATCAAGTATGTTACCCACCCAGAAACAAGCATCTCTGTTAACATCTACCTTCTATGTGGTTCAGCAAGCATAAGCCCCCCTATACCCTATGCAGGTTCTATATTCCCCTTAGATCTGCAAGCACAGCCTCTCCTCTTCCTCTTTCTTTACCGAGGTAGGCAAGCCACACAACCTTCTCTAATGATCTTTCATTCAATAACCCTAAACTCCTAACTACTGGTAACGAGCCATGACTGCCAAATGTCTCATTTGCCTTCTATGATATTATACAATATACCATTTTCCTCAGTCCTTCCAATCCAATTGTTAGCTCTCCTCCTGGCCTAAAAGTATCATTATTAATACCTTGTACATACACCTTTACTTGTGTACCACCCACTGGTTACTACGCTAGTCGCTGTATATGTCTGCACTTCACTGCTGAGGTTCCTCTTACAGAAAAAGAGTTTGTTATGATGCAACGCTACCTCCCCCTTTTTAAATTAATAATTATAGTTAGAGGTATAGAGTACAATTCTTCTGTAACTGCTCAGTCAGAAAATATATCAATGCTAAAGTTGCTCTACATATATAGGAGCAAATTATATATTGAGTTACAAATCAATCCATCCAGTGAGACTTATTTGATTGTGTAGCTGTAGTAAATGTAGGCCCCTAGTGTGATTGGTTGTAGAGCCACTCGTTTTGTGAAACAATAGGTCAAATAGGACTGTCTTTCATGGCTCAAGAAGTGAGATACAGGTCACCTCAGAGCACCATGTAGGCTACTAAGTATGAGTATCTTCCTCTTCTTCTTTCAGCTGCTCCCGTTAGCGGTTGCCATAGCAGATCAACTGTTTCCATTTCTTCCTGTCCTCTGCATCTTGCTCTGTCACACCAACCACCTGCATATCATCTCTCACCACATCCATAAACCTTATCTTAGGCCTTCCTCTTTTCCTGTTACCTGGCAGCTTCATCCTTAGCATCTTTTTCCCAATATACTCTGCATCCCTCCTCAGCACATGTCCAAACCAATGTAATCTTGCCTCTCTGGCTTTGTCTCCAAACCTTCCAACTTGGGCTGACTCCCTAATATACTTATTCCTAATCCTGTCCATCCTTGTCACACCAAGTGCAAATCTTAACATCTTCAACTCTGCCATGTCAAGCTCTGACTCCTGCCGTTTTGTCAATGCCACTGTCTCCAACCCATATAACATAGCTGGTCTCACTACCCTCTTGTAGACCTTCCCTTTCACTCTTACTGGTACTCGTCTGTCACAAATCACTCCTGACACTCTTCTCCACCCACTCCATCCTGTCTGTACTTTCTTCTTCACCTCTCTTCCACACTCACAATTACTCTGATCTGTTGATCCCAAGTACTTAAACACATCCACCTTTGCCACCTCTACTCCCTGCATCCTCACCATTCCTCTATCCTCCCTCTCATTCACACACATATATTCTGTCTTAGTCCTGCTGACCTTCATTCCTCTTCTCTCTAGAGCATATCTCCACCTCTCCAGGGTCTCCTCCATCTGTTCCCTACTCTCACTACAGATCACAATGTCATCTGCAAACATCATAGTCCACGGGGACACCTGTCTGATCTCGTCTGTCAACCTGTCCATCCCCCACTAAGTATGAGTATCTGTGGCTTAAATGCATAACATCTTCAGAGGCATTCTCCCATCTACTTATTCATCAAGTATCCTCTCCCTCCACCTTGTAAAGAAGGGTGAACCACAATTTGTACCATACACTAAACTTACAAATCTGCAACATTAGTGCAACATTTTTGCCATTATAATTAATCCTTCACTGTATTACTAATAACAGCCTTGCAAATATTATTATACATTTATCACATTATTAATAGAGCTTTGCATAAAAAAATGATAAAATATAAGTAGAGCAGTCTTATCAAATTCAGATAACCTCTACATTATTATCATGCTCTTATATTCCACTTCACTGTTAAGGTTTTGAATATCCCTTTTCCTTTCTTCACACACTGTCACCTCTGTAATCCAATCTAAGTCAGTTTTTCTCATTACACACCTCTTCCTCCTTCAGTGCTTCATCTCAAAAGGCCACTAGGTATAAGAGTGAGAATAAAGTGGCAGTCACTAACATCAACAAACTCTGGATGGATGTAACTCTATTCCAATCCTTTTCTTAATTCATCCAAAAGAGAAGTACAGGAGCAAACCGAGGCTGACAACACAAATCAGCATAAATCCAGCAGTCACTGGTTGTTCAAGCAGCAGAAATAAATGCTAGTTCAAACAATGACTGAACCCATGCCAAAGACAAGTAAAATCCATGTTTTATTGGTAAGCACTTTCACCCTGTAAGGCCTTTGTCAAACCACAAGAAACAAACACTGAATAAAATCAAGTCACATTTTATAAGGAAATAGGGCTGACATCACTTCCTATTCCTGATTAAAACTTTTCAGTATGCAAAAACAATACATATATATAAAAATGTATATAGAAAACTATATATATAAACAATATATATATATATATATATAAAAATGTATATAAAAATATACATCCGTGTATAAAGGGAAATATAAAACATTTTAACATTCTAAAATATGTATGTTTATCTCACAGTGAGTCTCTTATTCTTAAGAACAGGTTTTAACAGAATTTTGTCATTCAGATCTGGTCTCCAGTCTGCTCTAAGTCTGATAATCTATTTTAATTCCAGTGTTTCAGTGTAATTGCATATATCACCTCCCCTAACACTGGGTTCATTGATCTGTATAACTAAGAATTTTCATACGCTGCTGCAGAAAACACTTATGATATTTTTACTTTTGTGGAATACTTACTACAGTTGGGTAGAAAAACTCTCTGTGGATGAGAATGAATAATGCAGTTACGATCAGATTAAATAGCCATTGGTCATTGCAGGACTAGTTTGTATTGATGTAAAGCATATTGGAATATTTTACCATAGCCCTTTTTAATCATAATCAGACATTTGAGATGTACACAACCAAGTGGCTGTAACTGATGGGCACAAACATTAGTAGATTTTAATGGCAGACATTTCAATCATCTTTTGTTGTTGAAATGTGTAATTGTGCTATTATTAGTTTGTAAATTTTATTTGACTTCTGGAAAATGTTCAAGAATACAAATGTAATCCTCACTCAAACTTTGCTTTATTAAACAACTGATATAACTCTGGAAGGCAAGTGTATATTTAAAAGATACAGGAAAATGAATCTAAAGGAATATGTGCATTTATGTATGGGCCAAAGAAAACAATAGTTTATATTGGGGAGGGGGGTGTGCTTTGAAAACTGCTCAAGGCCCAATGGACACCTAATTTGTCACTGCCTGCTTTTCAGTGAGTACAACTTCCTATCTCCTAATTATATAAATAAAACTATGTAATCCTGTCATACCATTCTATTCCTTTCTCATATAATGATGCACATTTATATTCATCTGGCTAATGTTGTCAAATACTTTACATATCAAAACATCGGTCATCCCTTTCCATTTCACTTTGGAAATCAGCATATGCACTATTTCCCCGTGGTATATCACAAACATTTTCTCTATGACATATCTGCTGCCCTCCTTTGTGATGTTCATCAAATTGCAAATAAAAAAATACAAAAATGATTACAGAATGCATTATCACTAAACCACCTTTTCCATTCAGATTAAAAATAATTCCCCTTGTTAAAGGAATAAATCTACAGCACCACCAAACTGAGCAATGTACATAATAATACACCAGCATTGTCTGATACTCTAAGTAACACTGTGAAGATATCCAATGTACTGACTGATTTTATTAGATAATGCATTACTTGTTTTACCAGTCTGGTAAATACTGACATCAATACTCTGTGTATACTTATGGATTTGATACTTGAAAGCATTTCTTAAATGTTTAATGAAAAACAGTACCAGTAAAGTAAAGTTGTTTCTATGGGGGAAGGGCACTATGGCTACTTCTTTTTGCCAACATAGTTTTAGGTTGGTGGACAGAGAACATGTTACCTCATGTGGTTTTGTTTAACATACTTGCTTTTTACAAATGGTCTGATGATTATTTTATTATTTTATTTCCACTTGTTGACTGGGAAAGTCTGATTGGGCAAAAAATAAACATTTCAGCAGAAGCCTGGAGAGAAAAGCTCCACACAAAAAACATGCAATACTATACATTAATGCAAAGAAGAAAAGTCATATATAATAATAATTGCAGTCAAGACATGGGATTAATAAAACGCTTTCAAGAACATACATGAACATAATTCAAATTATGCAGTATTGTGGTAAACCTACATTGACATAGAATGGATAACCATAAAGGTGTAGATATTTTGTGAGTAATATGATTGACTACTTTGATTTGATTCCAAAGAACAAATTGAGGGGGAAATAGAGAATGTATTGCAGATATGTATGATTAAATGAGAGCGAGAGAGATGGATAACAGTTAATAAGTATTTGGATGAACTGCCAAGAAGAAAAATATTATGAGTGTCTTGTAGATTGAAACAAGAGAAAAGGTTATGAGGCAGGAAAATTGCACTGGCACAGTATATTGCATATTAAGTAGTTTAGGGTTCTTACATAGGTTCATATTAGACTAACTGCTCTTGTGGAGCATTTTAAGCCTAGCCAGGTTACCTCATGAGAGAATCAAACCATGTACCTTGTGTCTGTAAAGTAAATGCCTTAACTATTATGCTAGCATTGAAGGTATTAGCCTGGGGTTGAGCAGGCAGATTTCTGGGAGTTATTTATATAATATTTAATGTGAGTTTTGAAAACTTTTTTTTCAGTTTGTTTTAAGTGTGATATTGCAGAGCTCAAATGTTTGAAGGCATAACAGGAGTAGAGTCACCAGTAGTGTTATTTGATTTTGTGGTGAGTAAAAGTGATTTATTTTGTGAATGTAGTTCCCTGGATGGGGAATAATATGTTATGACACCTTGTTGTGCTAGACAGTTTTCTTGTTTGTATATTAGGTTATGGGCAATAAGTAGGTATGAGCATTTAAGATATTCTGGGAGTTTTAGCCAGTATACTTGTTTCAAGGTGATGGAATGTTGACTTATTGTAGTTAGATTGGTCATAAATCTATCAATGTTGTTGCTACAGCTGTCTGGTTTCTGTGTGTGTGTGTGTGTGTGTGTGTGTGTGTGTGTGTGTGTGTGTGTGTGTGTGTGTGTGTGTGTGTGTGTGAGTGTGTGTGCAGCCCCGCACGTGCATGCCCGCACACGCATGCAAGTGTTTGCTATGAAGATAAGATTTGTTATCATTTGGAAATGGAAAAATTGGAATGCAAAAATTTTCTACAGGAATTAAAGAAAACATCCTTTTTGAAATTTACTTTGGCTAGTAGCAGGCAGAAGGTACATTTTTTAGATATTGCTAACATTACTAACTTTGTAGAAGGAAGATTTAATAGTGCTATTTTAAGAAGAATACCCATGTTAACAACTACTTACATTTGCTAGAAACCATTTGGTTTTATATAGAAAAATATTTCAAGAGGCAAATGACAAGGATTTTCAGATTAACAACTAAAAATGACATTTTAAAGGAAGAGGTGGATCTTTTGATTCAAATGTTTTTTGACTAAGGATACAAACCTATTTTCTTAAAATCTATTACTTTAGATCTGACTAGTAAAAGAGATGAAATATTTACACCTATATTATGTAAAAGTATTATTAAAAAAGGACAGATTAAGAAAGTTAAGAGTAAAGCTTTTTGTCTCAAAATGTCTATTAACAGTAATACAATTCAAAGGATTTTGAATGATAACTGCAACATTATAAGCAGGAGTCCTTATTTATGTAATATAGTAGGGCCACAATCAACTTTTCTTAATAAGAAAAAAATGAAAATATTGACACAACATTTTCATAAGGACAGCATAATTATTTTGGATTTATTAACTAGTAGTAGTAAAAAAAGGGCATTTAAACATGGTGACTTTGCTCCCTCTCTCTCTCTCTCTCTCTCTCTATATATATATATATATATATATATATATATATATATGAACATACATATTTTAGAATACTTCATTATTGATCAACCCCATTTAGGTTATACATTTTATACCCAAGTATATTATAGCAGTAATTCTCAAGGGATTATATGCATTGCTTTATGTTCATCTTATTGTGTTTCTTTTTAAGTTGGGATGGCAATTATCAAAGTTTTGAAAAGAACTAAAGAACATTATTATGCTATTAAACACAAGAGCATTAACAATGTTTTATACAAATGCACTTTCATTTAAGAAATTAAGTCTTTTGATTTATGGCATGGAGCTGTTAAAAATAAGCTGGCGACTAGAATAGCAATGTGATAATTTAGGCTATAAGCTAATAAATGGCCAGTAATAAACAAAAACATTAATTTTAAGTGGTGGTTATGTGTCTCACCTCTTTAACCCTTCTTCCTAATGAACTTGTAACTGCACTATGCTTGAGCCAAAAAAACATTAATTTGAGATGTCAGTATAAACTTTTTACTTCTTATGAACTGATGCCCAAAAGACAGTATTGTGCATTATCTCCACATTGCATTTACTTCACACACTTCTTTTGGGATTACTTTTACTACATCTAAACTAATTTTGTTGTTTAGATCTAGCACAAGTTAATTTCTATCATCTTCTTTTTGCTTCCATTCTTCAGTTTGTATATCTAAAACATCTATGAGATTTTCCTCTAATAAACCACATGTATCTGTCTGACACTGCATACCACCATCAGTTTTTATCACATATCAGCCTAAAGGAGGTGACATATTTTCTTCAGTATATTTATGTAGATATTTCTTTGTAGTAGTAATCCCTCCTTGGATTATTTCCAGAGAAATTCTACTTTCTATTCCCTGAAATAAAACATTAACCTCTAGGTATTAAGCCATCTGTCCTACTATCATCTGGAACTTTCCTTTTTCCTGTTTATACCTGCATTTCACCAAAACCGGACAATTTTTCATCATATTTATCTTAAATGATTTTCTTAAAGAAGTCCAAATACAATAAAGGTATCTCATAATGAAATGATCATACTGTAATCTCTTATGTCAGTAAACTCATATTTGAAAACTTCCATTTCTCCTTCCTTACACCCTCAGATTTCTTCTCAATATTCATCTTTCCCTGCAAACAATAACTCAAGCAGCCCTTTGATCATAAAAAGTCACTAGCTCCTTTCTACTTAAACAATATCTTTTCATTGTGCAAAACTTTGTTCATATTAGTTCAATAGGTTCCCATCTGTCAAGTAAATCTGCTATACATTCCATCTTCTAATCCACATCTCTTAAAAGATCTAAAACCACTACTGACTTGTGTTTTTTTTCTTCTCCTAAAAAATCATAATTAAATCTCCAGCTATGACAGTATCATCAATGATCAATGGATACATTTTCATCAATTCATGTAATTCCTTCCTATGTTCATTGTCTGGAGAGCATAATTAGGACACTAGCATGCACTCACCATAGTGAGATTATGCATAGTATGATCTAGTACTTGAATGAAATGTCCCTTGTTAATCAATAGGCATATGCCAGGCCATTCATCTATGCCAACATTCCATAAAATGTTGGGGCGCCAAAGTATTTTTATCCTATTCGGTTAGATGTCTGGAATCCTATGAACACATAATACCAATCCTGCTTAATTCGGTTTATCTAGGTATTTCATTTTAAGTTAACATCCCAAGATGATAGTTTCAAGGTGCACATGAACTAAACATTATCATGTATATCTTTCCTTCCCTTTTTAAATTATGCGTTGGCATTATATTTCCTAGTTTTTTTTAAAGCTTTATTCTGAAACGTATCTTTGATATCAGTATCTTTATCCTCTTCCTGGAATAAATACATATTACTATCATAAATGAACAATTTTCATCCTTTTTGTATTTGTACATACATCAATATTTTGCTGTTTCCAGGATTTATAATTATGATTACTGCTGATCCAATAATTATTAATCAAGTTGGTTTATGACTGCAAACTGTGAGCAGTCATCCAATCCACCTAAGATGAGAACAGCCTTTAAGAAGGCCTAATGCAAACACTTGGTGGCAAAGCCATGGCTTAAAACACAGTACCAAGAAATGCATTATAGTACCTTTTTGAAAAGTCTGCCACCCTGGGTAACTATGTCATCAATGGAAGACCCCTAAAAGTTGATTCACTAGTCAGGGATCTGGGAACTCATGCAGATAGTAACCTAGTATTTGACCAATATGTGTCCAAAGTAGTAAGAAATTCCTTCTTGGTTGCTCAACTTATGAGCGAAGGCATGGCTTCTAGGTGCAGAAAGGTCATCATACTACTTTACTTGGCCTCAGCAGACCTATCATAGAGTATAATGCCCCTTAGGTACGTATATGACCAGACACATGCAACTGGAACATCCACAAAGGTTCTTTACAAAAATAATACAAGTAGTAAACAAAATGTCCTACATTTATTGCCTCTTTCTTTACTTGGTATCATACAGGCTTCTGAGAGGTGATTATTGTCTGGCATACAAGGTTTTGCTGGATACTGCTATGATGAATATTCTGCACATCTTCAGAACAAATAGCATCAGCACTAACAGATTAAAAGACATAAATTATGTTTGCAACATAAACAGGGCATGCTGGAGAGACAGACATGTTTCTCAGAGAATTGCAATCTTTTGGAACATGTCTAAGCTCAACTTGGATCTATGGATGGATAATCAGAAATTTACCACTTGTCATGTTGACTATATCTCTGATGAGCAGAGGTAGTCAGTAAATCACCCCCTATATAAATCATATTAGTGGGTCACATTTGGGTTACATGGCTAGGCTTATAAGGGTAGTTGTGGTCCTTAGCCTAGTATACACCTATGAACCCATGATTAGATATAATCATATATTCTGACATTTGTTTACTGGAACATTCTGGATCTTCCTCTGAAATATAGATCACATGCTAAATTGCCAAACAACAAAAAATTCCCTCCTTGCTGAATTTTGTGCATTTAGGTACATAGGCTGGGATTCAGAGAGATTATCTCTGCCAACAGTAATTGGCCAACACAGACTGGTCAATTGGTGTGACAAAGAGAATCTTTGATTCAGAGACAGGGTAAAGACAGACAGAAAAGCATCTCATTAATGGCTTATTACCATTTCTCTAAACTGAACACTGTGCTGTCAGACCTGACCTCTCTACTGTTCTCTCTTCCAGCCTACTCATCATGGCAGCACAGGTACCTCACACACACACACACACACACACACACACACACACACACACACACACACACACGCACACACACACACACACACACATACACATTAATTCACCTGCATTCATTCCCCTACAGATGCTCATCCAGTCTACATGTACTACATGTATACATACATATTTACATGTACACACACACACAGACATACCTTCTGTCATGTTGTACATGCCTGTACAAAGGCTACACCCACAGGAGTGAATGGTGAATGCTGAGGTAATTGGGAGCTGTGGGTATTTCTATTTCCATAGGAGACCACATGGCTAATTGTCATTAGTAATTCTTCTACACTGCTGTATTAGCATGCAGCATCCCCAGTGAGACTGGTCTCTGCTTTATGGCTCATGAGGGGAAATCCATTGTAGAAAAGCAGTTTCTGAATTGGAAAAGCTTACCACAATACAGAAATATTTCAAGATACGACTTATGCATCATGGTAGAACTTTCTGAATCTCAGAGACAGTCTTTTTCCCATGTACCTAGTTCCCACAAACTTAACACATCCTTTTCAAGCTTACATTAATTAAATGCCCCTCTGGATCACATAAGCTACAGTTTCAGACTGTCTTCTTTAGCCTGCTTTGCAAAATGTATATTTAGAATATAAATCAGTTTATTATTTTCCACTTTAAGTCCACAAAGATTTGTCATTGCAGTCCAAGTTCTCACACTGTCCCAAGCTTAAGATGCAAATTAAACACTATAACAATATTCCAACAAAATATACTGGATTAATGGATAGCTTCTCTTTCCAGTGTGTCATTACAATTTTTTTTTCTGTTGGGTCAATGGTACACATATTATGGAAAAGTTATTTTATGGATCCATTTCTTCTTCCTGTGAAATAACTTCAAAATTTTGTTAAAGCACTAACAGATTCAAAAGGTGTATCAGAAACGGGATTAATGTGAATAATGGCTAGCACTAAGTGCAGGCACATGTACAGAATCTGGTTTAAAAAGTTCCTTCTAGAGAAAATATGTCTCAAGAGTCTTACTTGCACTAGTGTATTGCAAACTGGTCAGTTTGTTTTCTCTGTAATAATTTAGGGTATAGCAAATATTTGGGATTTCTGCTGTAATTGCAGCACATCTGTCTCTTACCATACACATACTCTATGCTGATAAACTAACTTCTGGACCCTGTGGACACAGTGGAGCTCTCATTAACTAGAGTGTTTCAGCATCTCAGGACACCCTGATGATAGATGCATCTTCCTGGATCCCTTCAAACCATTGAAATCATTTGTCTTTTAACTTGCCACAGTAACAGAAAACATATCACTCTTCTTCATGCTGTCTGTAATTTCAATTACTTTTACAGCTATGGTATCATGACCACAATATACTTCAAATGCAATCCCCTCTATCAAATCACCCTAAGACTTATCAGAGACAGTATTCTGGACATCAGGAACTGGAGCTGACGCAAAGAGCATGTGTGCTACAATCCATTAGCAGCATGATCGGTTCTAACACATCAACCAGCTCTGAATCTGCAAAGCAGCTGGAGTATTATCTAATGCATCATTCTTTGTAACAACATCCATCTATCATTTTCTGTCCTCCACATTTGGAAAAGTTGGATCTTTACTTAGTCCACAAGGCGTAGGAAGAATAAAGGCACTCCATAATAAAAGCTTAATAAAAGGGTAATGTATAGAGGAGGGAAGTAAGGATGGTAAGAGTTGAAGAAATTTAGCGAGAAGAGAGACAGAGAAAGACTGGGAACTGTATAATGTTAAGGGAGTTATGTGGGGTGAGAACAGGAGCATTCCAAGTAGGATATGAGATGGGAATGCAGTAGGGTTCTGAAGTTAGAGTGGTTGTGGGTGGTACAAAGGAGAGGTGGCACGGAGTTCCAGAGCTGAGTTAGAGAGAAGGATGGTAGTTGTTTGCCTGATGGATGAGCAGGTTTGTGAAGTTCAATCAGATTCTGGTTATTGGATCTGAGGAGTCTATCTAGTAGATACATTTTGAGAGAAGAGGCAAGAGAGGGACAGAGAGATGGACAGAAGATAAGTTTGTGAGCATGAGTGAGTTGAGTATAGGTAAAATAATTGGGGAGCTCTTGCCAATTTAGTTTGTGATGGGCATTACAGTGGTGGGTGGAGGATTTGTAGCATGTAGCAAACTTGGAAATTTCATTGTAGCAGGAAGAGAGTTTTATCTTTAGAGAAGCTTGTAGATTATTGAGAAGTGGGGCACAATATAGGAGAGAAAGAATAAGGTAAGTGGTAGAGAGAACAAACTTAGTGGAGGGAGTGAGGTAGCGATTGTGGCGGTATAGCATACCAAGTTTCTGGTGGGTTTTCTTGATACAGGTTTGTTTGTGGATATCAAACTTAAACTGTTCATTGATGATGACACCTAAGAGTTTGGCATTGGGTACTATCTCAAGTGGGGTGTTGTTTTGGCTTGTAATAGAGAAATAGTTGTTGTCTATAGTAATGTTTTTAGAGGGAGTAAATAACATAAGTTTAGTTTTTGATGCATTGAGTGCTAGATGGTTATCTAACATCCAGTGCTCAGTAGAAGAGAAGGCCTCTTGAGTTAGTTTTAGGAGTGAGGAAATGGAGGTCGCAGAACAGATGATTGTAGAATCATCTGCATATTGGATTAGTTTAGCATTAGGGATGGACTGATGGAAGTCATTCATGAAAATGCTGAACAGTAAGGGACCTAATATGGAACCCTGTAGGAGTCTTGAGGAAGGAAGAGAAGTTTTTTTTCCATTTGACAGCCTGTTGTCTGTTGGAGAGGTAACTAGTGTACCAGTTGATAGAGGAGACAGATAGGTTAAGATTAGAGAGTTTGGATAAAAGAAGGTTGTGAGAGATTGTATCAAAGGCCTTGGATAAGTCCAGGAAGAGGGAAGATACTAGATATCCAGAGTCACAGGCTTTGTTGATGGTTTTGAGGAAGGAGAGCGGTGGTAGTAGCCAGGTCTGAAACCATATTGTGTGGGGGTAAGCAGATGGTTATCTATGAAGTAGGGTAAGAGCTGTAGGTGAATGCATTTTTCTAGCATTTTAGAGATGGGGGTAAGATGTCAATAGAATGGAAGTTGGGAATATTGTTATTGTTGCTCCCTTTATGAATTGGAATGATAAAGACCTTTTTTCAGAGTTGGAGTACATAGTTTTCTTGGAATGAATGGTTTATTAAAACAGAGATACGGAAAGCGATGATTTCGGCAGCTATTTTTAGAAAATAGGAAGGAAGGCTGTCAGGAGCAAGGTTTCAGGTTTGAAAGGAGTTTTTTTTATGATATATGTGGGGATGGGTTTGACTGAGAAGGGAGGGAGATGACAGCTGGTAGTGTCTGTTGAGGAAGAGTTAGGCGAGGGTGGAGGTAGAACGTTGGTAGTGAAGGATGTTCTAGGTTGGCTATGATGTCAATGAAGAAGGAATTAAACTGGGTGGCTAACGCCAAGTCAGAGGCATTTGGATCAGGGCAGGGATTGTCTTTTTTGCCAGGATTGAGGAGGGTGGTGACACTATTCCAGAATATTTTAGGGTTTGTCTTGTGGTTGTTTTGGAGTATGGCGAAATAGGATTTATGGTTGGACACAATAAGTTTTTTTACTTTGTTATGAAATAGTTTAAAATCATTCAGGGAGGAGGGTGTCTTATTTTTCTGCTAGTGTTTCCAGGATTTGTTTCTTTGGTGCATGGAGTTTATGGTTTGTTTGGTTAACCATGGGGCAGTGTTACTTTTAATTATTTTAGTTTTAGAGGATGCAGATGTATTTATTAGGTCTAAGAATGTTATATTGAGATAGGTAACAGCATCATCTAGGGAGAGGGTTTTTAGTAGGCTCTAGTTTAGGTGTTTTTCAGAGTTGCAGAATGTTTCAGGGCAGAAATTGTTTAGGGAGCATGTGGAGATGTAAGTGTGAGATAGTTGTAGGCAGGAGGGGAGGTGATGATTGAAAGAGGGAACCTGAGCATTAAGGAAGTCGGGTAGTGTACCACTGACAGAGATATGGTGAGGGTGAGAGACTAGAATCCAGTCAAAGGTACGACCAGAGAAGTAGTCCTTAGAGGGTCTAGTAATGGAGTTGATTAGCTGTGAGAAGTTGTATAGGTTAAGGTTTAGGGAGCCTGTGATAGACTGAATGGAGGTTCAGTTAATATTAACATCACCAAGGATTATGGTCTCATTGTTTAATGCTAGAAGAGAACCAGGAGAGGATATCCTCTAGAATGGGGATGTTGTCTCCAGGAGGTATGTAGAGAGTGGCTATGCATATATGTTTATGTTTGTTTACCTGAAGAAGGGCTAGAGCTAGTTTGGCATTGGTGAATTGGGGAATGGGTTTAGTATAGGTAGTGACTGAAAGGGAGGAGGAATAGAGGAGTACTACCCCAACACCTTTCTTATGGGTTCTATCTTTCCTAATGATGTAGTAGTTGGGAGGGATGATTTTGGAGTCTTTGTTGTGGGGGTTTAGCCAGGTTTCTGAGATAGCTAGAATGTCTGGTTGGTTATGGAGAAGCCAGGCATGGAAATTAAGGATTTTGTTACATAAGCTTTGAGCATTTATTGCAGTGAAAAGAAGTTTTTTATTGGTTGGGGGTGTGAGGAGGGGTGGCTCTGGGATGTGAAAAGAAGAGGGGCCAGGGTTAGCATGAATATCACCAGAGAGAAGGATGGTGATGAGCTGACAGATGTGGGAAAAGAGGTATTTGGAGTACTTAGTGTCTGGTTTGAAAGTAAGGTAGTGTGTTGTAGTAGGTTTGATTAGGGTTGGAGAAGAGTAGATGTGGGCATTGATAAGTTTGTAGGGAAAGAGGAGACAGTTGTTGATGACAGATAGGTAGGGGATGTGACTGGTGTGGATTGCCTGTCATTTATGGGGTATGGACAGGTTATGTGAAAAGGAGGTGAGTGATTGGTCTTAGTAGGATTTGTGAGTAGGGTAGGGTATGATAGGGAGAGGAGAAGTAGTGTTTCCCTTATAATGGAGGCAGGTTTTATAGTCATATTTATTAACCAGAGTTGCAGGCTATAGGTGGATTTCAAGTAGGGCGGAAAGTAGATTAGGATGGTTCAAGTGAGGTAAATGCTAAGGAGAGGTGGGATGTTTGGATTTATAAGAAGTGAATGGGTGATGTGTATGATCTGGGCAGTGGGGTGATTTGATTGTATGGATGTGGGAGTGGTTTAGTGAATATAAATGTAGGGGTAGTGGGGGTGAGTGGGAAATGGGGGCAGGGTAGGGGAGCAGAGTGAGCCAGCAGGGCAAACAAAGCAGGTAGAGCAGAGGTGAAGGAAAGGACTTAACAGAAACAATCAGTGAAATGGAAGGAAGACAATGGAGCCTGAGAGCAAGCTCGAAGTTAAGGGGACATAGGGCTAAGACTCAGGGCCAATGTAGTAAAGGAGAGTTAAACAGGGGATTTACTACGGAGAAGAACTAGCAAAGGGGAGGTCTACTGTAGGTGAGGAGTTGGAAGAGGGAGTAGATAAACACTCCCACCTAGTGGATGTGGACTTACCAGAAACAATCAGTGAAATGGAAGGAAGACAATGGAGCTTGAGAGCAAGCTCAAAGTTAAGAGGACACAGGGCTAAGACTCAGGGCCAATGTAGTAAAGGAGAGCTAAGCAAGGGATTTACTGGGGAGAAGAACTAGCAAAGGGGATGGCTACTGTAGATGAAGAGTTGGGAGAGGGAGTGGATGAACACTGCCACCTAGTGGCCAAGGTGAGAAAGACTACCAGAAATGACAAAGGGAGTGAGAAGGGGATCTGGAGAAGAGGGGGGACTGAAGACCACAGTAGGTTGCTAGTGAATGTGTGGTGGGACACTTTACTTAGCACTTTATAAATATTGTCAGTAGCAGTTGTAAAACACCACAGTACATTTACATGCACACTGTGTTTCTTAAGGGGAGGCTGTTAGGTCATGGTGCACTTCATTAGTATCGTTTAGTTGTTCTTTGTAGGGTCGGGAAGTAGGGTAGTATGCAGTTCAGTGGGAGACACCTGGGAGGTGGAAACGAGGCCTGTAAGACACTGTGTTTCCTTAGGGGAGGCTGTTAGGTCATGGAGCACTTCAGTAGTCCCATTTAGTTGTTCATTAACCCTAGGATTAAGAAGGATCCTCACTACTCACATATATTGCCTACAACAGGTAATTCAATGTACATGACAATGATTTAGAAACAGCTATGACTGTAATCAGAAACACCTCATCATTAGTTAATTAACATATGTATGAATCCTTGTTTGATTCAAGTGCTGTCAGACTTGTGATGCTGGCAGATTTTATCCTGCCTGTCCATGCATTCTATTGTCAAAGGCACCCACCTTACACTAACAGCAATGCACATTCAGGAGCACAAGTATGTACACACAGGCACACACACACACACACACACACACACACACACACACACACACACACACACACACACACACACACACGCACCTTCACATACATAGGGTAATACAGCACCATTCATGCCGCTAAAGGCATGCACACACAATTCCACACACAAACACTCACACACACTTACACACACACACACACACACACACACACACACACACACACACACACACACACACACACACACACACACACGTGCACACATAGGCACAAATACAATGACACACATGTACATGTACACCTTCACATACACAGGGTTAGCCAGCATTATTCATGCCTCTAAAGGCATGAACACACACACACACACACACACACACACACACACACACACACACACACACACACACACACACACACACACACACAAATACACAGACCCTCCACACATGTGCACCTTCACATACACAGGGTTATCCAGCATTATTCATGCCTCTAAAGGCATGCATATACACACTTACACACACACACACACACACACACACACACACACACACACACACACACACACACACACACACACACATGCACACACGCATGCACACACATGCACACACACACACACACACACACACACACACACACACACACACACACACACACACACACACATAAACACCTTCACATACATAGGGTAATATAGCACCATTCATGCCTCTAAAGGCATGCCCACACACTTCCACACACACACACACTCACACACACACACACACACACACACACACACACACACACACACACACACACACACACACACACACACACACACACACACACACGCACACATGTGCACAAATACACTGACACAGATGCACATGTACACCTTCACATACACCGGGTTATCCAGCATTATTCATGCCTCTAAAGGCATGAACACACACACGCACACACGCACACACGCACACACGCACACACACACATGCACACACACACACACACACATATACATACACACACTTCCCCAACTCCCCCATTAGATCTTCTCTGATCTTATCTGCAGCATGACTGCTTCCATTTCAGTAAACAAGCAACCACTGTCTTTAATTATGTTTTAACACCAACCATGGAAATTTATGTTGCTGAGAAATTCTCTGAACTGCTTGGCAACAGAAATTGAGAGTTAATGGCATTTCTGTGGAGACCATATGGCTAATTTAGCTTTATTGACCCCATTGGATAGCCTCATTACCATGCAGCTTGGTCATAGGGACCACCTTTCATGCTGAGGCTTTGTCTAACAGGAAACCTCAGCAGTATGGTAGACTATGAATCAGAAAGGATTACCATGAGAGGGAACCATTTGCATTAAGGCTTTCTTCTCTGGGAAATCCTTTCTGAATCCCAGCCTACATCTTTCTTTCTTTCTATATAAACAAAGTAAATCATAAATAGTTTACATATTTTTCATAATCTTTTTTGTTTTATATCATATTCATTCATGTCTGCCTAGTCATTGGTAGGTAATCTAATGTTAAAGGTATTCAGGTATAAGGAATATAGATCTGGCAGTAACAAGAAGCCAGTTGGCTTTATTAGAAGATATACACTGGTGGCCATTTTGTAGAGCAAGTTTAGTAAATCTACAAGTGTTATTAGTTAAAGCTTACAGAGAATGAGTGCTTTGGAAGGAATGCAGTAGCACAACATGATTGTGTATTCCAAACATGTTATTAATGCATTACCTGTTCCAAGATAATTGCACTGTTTGACCCTTGAAAGTTCAGCACCATCTGGTCCAAAATGGCAGGAGGTCTGGTTTATGGTGAACTTCTGATTGCATTGAATAATGACACAAAAGCAGTCTCATCCATATTTTGTGTTTGATGGTTGGTTGTAAACCATTTATATAGAATAGTAATGCCTTTCTAAAGAAGGGTATGGATGTTTTTCATGGAAATGACTGGTCTGTGTAAAATAATGTCTTAATATAAGGTTAATCTGTTGAGACTGATGTCGTCATGTAAGTGAACTATACTAAAAAGGTATTGTCCCAGGTCCTTAGATCTTAACAGATGCGAATATTCTTTTATCTAAGTAAAGGTTAGCTGCTTTGATTTTAAATGTTGTACTTTTCAGGTAATTTTTAAATTGACTCATAAAACCTTCCTGAAACTCAGACTGTTCACTTAAGTAAGATGTATTCTGTGGTCTACATGCTTAGAGGTCTAAGACAGATTAATAAACACACTGTGATATGGCCTATTTACATGGTTAAGAATATTTTGCACCTTCCTTAAATGTGTTTTGTGGTTAGCCTGAAGAAGATAAGAAGATGTGCTTAGTTATTGCTAGAGTGAGTGAAAATTGCCCTTCTAATTTCTCAAAAGTTTAGGTATAATGTTAGATGTGATCATTATGCAGTAAAATGAAGTACATGGAAGTAATGCGATAACTGCTAGGAAGGCTATGTAAGGTGCAGTTGTTAACCAACAATCTAAATCAACTCAAACAAACAAAAACTCAACATCAGTAAGATGAAAAAATGGGAAAATCATGTCTTGTAAACCACAGGACTCCACTTTATTCAATAACAAGTTGAGCGGTTTCATTCATTAACATCGAACTTCATCAGCACAATCATAAAAACATTTAAATACATCACTTCCTTTAAAAAAAAAACAACCGATCAGTTTTCTAAAACGGGAAAATCTACCCAGCACAATCGAGTTAAACTGTTGTGGTGATTGCGTTTCCTGTTTCAGCTGACAAGACTTACAGAATAACCAGCCAATTTCCTGAAATATGAAAATCCACCTGTCAGGATCAAGTTAAGGTATCATCGGTGTTGGAAATAGGAAATGCAACCACCATGCTAATTTAACTTGATTGTGACAGGTGGATTTTCATTTTTTAGGGTTATGAGGCATGATTTTCACATTTTTTCATCAAGATGTGGTTGTTAATGGAGAAGATATTTTGGGGTTGAGCATTTTTTCGTAACAGATGTCATGAGTTTCTTGAACATTTTCTATCATTGAGGGTTTCATAGATGGTGAAGATATTTTAGAGGAAATGGCATCAAAGTATGCAATGTGTCACTTAACCTTTTCAAAACCTTCACATATTGCAGAAGTTTTCCTATAATTTCAAAACTACATCACTTACAGCAGCCAGTTTTATCAAATTCTGACCCATTAAGTCTCTGTACAACAAAAGAGTAAGTACTTTCACTTGATATCTGTTTCAAATGCTGAGCTCCTGCTTCATGCTGAAGAAAATAAAACTAATTTAGTGACAAACTATATTATCCTGCTGATGTCACCTGAGGATTTCCCTCATGTCCTGACCTAGTTTGCTTATGTCATTATAAATATATAGTATCCCCTGAAAAAAAATAAAGTAACCTAATAAATGAAGGATGTTTAAATGAATAAAATAAAAAGTTCAAAATCCATTTCTTTAGAAATGTGTCTTCTTGTTTGCCATAACTCATTCTTGAAGAAGCCAAATATTTAATTTTCTCTAAATCTCATCAGATAGAAAGTATAGAGTGCATAACATGACTAGAGATGTGGAATATTAATCACAAAATATTAGGTGTGTGGATAAGATTGTAATGTGGAGATAGTTACCTATAGCATGCAGGAGTAGCTCATCTGTATGTCTTACTTCCTGGAATGTGAAAGTGAACTATGCTCATTTCTTGTAAGAAACCATCAGTGATACTACAATATTGGTATTATGGGAGCAGATGAAATAGCTGACATCACTGCTGTTTGCTATATTCATTGCCCTTTACTTAAATTGTATTTTGCTGTAGATTTCTGATAGATAGACCAATGGATTCAAGACAGAAAAAAAGTAATTATTTACATGTTAAAGGACAACTTGACTGTAGCTGTCACAACAGGAAAAGAAAACATCAATTCTAAAATAAAGAAAAAAAAAGAGAAAGACATTGAACTTTTATGCCATTTATGTCAGTGTGAGACAACAGCTGCCTAACTCAACAGCTGGGTGTACATGCTAAGAAGTGAGCCAAGATGAACCTAAAAAATTCCTGAGGTATCAAAACTTGTCAGATACCTTCAGGAAGCATGGCTAGGCTTAGAAAGGCCCCCTCAGGTCTGTTAGCTTAATAATCACCTATAAACCTATAAGATACAGTGTACATCAAGACATATCTTCTTCTTATCCCTAACTCAAAAACCCGTCCATTCCTAAACTTAATCCCAAAACTATTCAATAATCTTAAATCCTTGCCCCCAATCTAAATGAAAAATATTAACTCTAAAAGTCTGCCTCTAACCCTAAAATTGTAACACTAACTCAGTCAGTTTAATCTAACCCCCCCCACAATTTTTTTTCTGACTACCATAAAGTAAATCACCTAACTACAAAATCTACACACCTACCATTTTACCTTAGAAGCAGCACAGTATTAGTTTCCTTGGTCTAGGTCACGGTTACTATATTTTCAAATAGCCTCTCCCCGCATGCTACAAGTAGCAATTACCCATAAAAATCTGTTCTAAACTGTTACTCTACACATTCCCACCTAGATATTGAATTATGCCTGATTGTTTCATTATATGTCATGTATACTTACCTTCAATTAACTTGTTAATACCATTGTTTTGTTAATGTCACTCTGTTATAAAAAAAACAGTAAAATATTTTCTAAGGTATAATAATCGTAACAAAGAAAAAGATTTGAAATGAATTATGCTCAAAATGCAGAAATGCATTTTTTGAATAAACCTAAAGTTCCCTTTGAAATAAGAATGTAATTGCATAGAAAAGTGTGATACATGGCAGAAAATCAGATGTTCTTGTTAAGCAGTCTCACAAACCCCGGAAAATACATAAGTGATATTCCTATGTTATGTCAGTGGAAGATTAAAATATCTGTAGTGTAGCCAGTCCATGTTCAAAAAAAGGTGTGGAACCCTAAAGAACTGGACAGATGAGGATGAGTTAGAGCAACCATGCCATTTCACTCATCTGAGGAGGAGAGAGCTAGTCAGGTACACTGCATTGTTGACACTTCCCGGTGATCCAGTAGATGAGCAACAATACAGGCCATGCTAGGTCACCCTGATCATAGTGCATGCACTGCTGAATCAAGTTTAAAGGCTTACTGGTCTGTTCTACTGACCAAGATATTTATTTTGAGTCAAACAGGGAACCTGAGGAAAGTGGTTGGGTGGGGAAGGCAACCATAAAAACCAAGAATGTGGCCTGCTCCCTAGCACTTGACTCTCACCTGTTCTGGGAATAATCTGGCTGATACGTTTTCCAGGGCTATATATATATATATATATATATATATATATATATATATATATATATATATATATATATATATATATATAGACCAGGGAGTTATTGTCTGATTCTGGAGAAGCCTGGACCTCAACCTCAAGAAGAAAAGAAAGGGTTGATCTGGTGCAGATAGGGAAGCCAATGGAACAGATCCAGTAGAAGAATTAAAACATGCTGTGAAGCAACATCAGCTTTTTCTTTCATTTATTATGGCAAAAGTTAATGTTTAGTAATGCAGATGACAACAGAACTAGAAAATATTGTTTTTCTGAAGTAAAGTGCAGAAGATAAAAATATAATACAGCTCCTGTGTTCACAGAGGTGCCACAGTAGGTTGATGATGATGAATATGTGTGTGTGTGTGTGTGTGTGTGTGTGTGTGTGTGTGTGTGTGTGTGTGTGTGTGTGTGTGTGTGTGTGTGGCAGTCGTGATTCACTGTGTCAGGAGTTTTCTCTTTTCTCTGCAGTTGTGCAACAATGGAGTTAGTGTATACAAGTAAGGGGTGTGGGGTTTGCTCCCCTGCGAAAACATCATTTTTAAGTTGTGTTTGCTGTATTTAATATTTTCTATGAAATGTGATTCAATGGCATGCCTTTTTAATTTGATTTGTTTTAATATCTGTGCTTAGAAAAAGTGAATTTTAATAAATGAACATAGTGCTATAAACAAATCAATAAATTCGCTATTAAATATTGTTTAACAATGCTGGTGCTGATGTAGCTTTTAGACATATAAAAGCATATAGATAGATAATGACATATATACATACAGGTGTGTATGCAATAATCCTTGGTCAGAACACTATTTTACTTTCTTTATTTCTTCTGTATTTCTTGGAACTATAACAATATCAGTAAATTCACTACTAAATACTAATAGGGTTACACTTTTGCCTTGTTCATGTCATTTATACCTCGATATTTTTAAGGTCTTCCTCACTCATTGACACTGTGCTGTGTTCCTTGTCTTTGAGAAGATCCAGTGGTTTATGTTTTGTGCATATCACTCTTCATTTTACTTTTATTTTAAAATTAGTTTTGAAGGTGAAAGCTATTCTTTTTTCTTCCACTAAATGCACATCCTTGCTGAAACAGCTTTTGCTTTTATCTGGATTGATACGTGTATCAGCGTACAGAGATATAGGATGCTATATACAACTGTCATCTTCAGAAACGCACTTTATTGTTCTAATACTGATGCATTTAGAGCTTTCTTCAGAAATGATGAAAGGATTGACAAGGTAAAGTATATATACTTTACTAGTTTATTAAATCCCAAACAAGTGCAGTGTTTGAAGAGTACTGTGGAGCCACTTATTCAATCTAAAAAGCAACTGAACATAGAATGGCATATGGCAAACCCTAAAAGTAAACAATAAAACTGTTTGGCTAATGGCCGGCAGTCAGTGCAAAGAATCTTGGTTTGAAAAGAATGAAACAGAAAATGCATTAGCCACAAACAATAATCTCTGAACAGTATTGCTGATGTTTGCTCTGGTGTTATATCAAATACTTTTATCAACCTTGTTTTGCAATGTGTTTGTAGTACACAAAAGAAATGCTGAATTTATTATGAAAGCTATATAACACCTGTAACAATAAATACTATTTTTGCAAACAACCTCAGATATGTATCTTATGATCATTTTTCTTTAAATCAATGCATTCAACTGAGCAGAAGAGTATAATGAGAAGGGACCTAAAAATAATTCCATTTTTTCTGAAATGGTTTGTCCAAATGGTGCATATTATTATTTGCATCAGCTCAAACAGCAAACATTGTAATTAATTTTGGATTGTTAAATGATTCTTAATTACTAGAGATATGAAGTGATGACAGAAAACTGCATCAGTAATGAAGATTTGCAATTAATACATTTATGAATTCTGTTAATGAATTTGCATGATGAATGATACCAATATAATCAGTTAACATTTTAATACAATACAAACCAAAGAACACACATTTACACAAAGGGACACATCCACACACACCCTCCACTCACAGAGACATGTGTGCACATAAATACATGCACATACACACACACACACACACACACACACACATTGACGAATGTGTGTGCACATACTCACATGCACACACATTGATGAGTGTGTGTGCACACACTCACATACACAAATTCATGAACAGGCAATTATACCATATGTAGACAAAGAATCAATGTTTCTAGCAGACCAAACTGAATACATAAATACATTTGTCCATCATGAATATCAGCTAAGAAACTCTCATATAAGTTTTATTACTTCCTGAAACAACATCCAGCCCTAACCATGAAATGCTCTCTAAGTTTTCATTCTAAAATGGCTATTTCATTGACTTTGGAATTAGGTTATTACATAATTTGTTAGCAGTGTAGACAAAAACTTTATATTTTATTTCATTCTTAGCTCTAGGCATGCCCTTGTTAATTGACTACTGAATTATCTAAGCTGTCTATCTTTCAGTCGGTCTCAGTTATGCTGCAACAGTTGAAGATTTTCTCATGTGGTAACTTCTGTACCAGTACTTTGATTGCTCTATCTCTTTTACCCTGGACTGTCACACTTACAGTAATGCAATCAGCCAGGCTATCTGGCTTGATATTTAAAGTGGGTGTCTCTTAGTTCCGCCCTGATTTATATTTATTGTCTCTGAGTACTATATACAGTCCTTCCATGTCTGAATAGATTATCTCCAGGTATTCCTATTTCTACTCACCTGATAAAAATGTACTAGTTGAAATTGTTACCCCAGACTAAATATATGTAATGTATTTGCCCTTGTCCTTGTGGTCCAAATCATGGCTGAAATTTAACAGCACTTTATATGTCTAAATCACTCTTATTAAATAAAAGAATCCAAAGGTTTTAAAACACTAAATCTACATAGGCTATCTAATGTGTTCTGAATGCCCTCAAGGCTGAGCCAAGTTAAGCAAGAAATGGTCACATCATGGAAACATCTATGGTCAGAGAGTATATGTGAGTGTGTGCACACACTCATCAATGTGTGTGTGTGTGTGTGTGTGTGTGTGTGTGTGTGTGTGTGTGTGTGTGTGCGTGTGTGTGTGCACGCAGCGCCAAGGCATGCGTGTGTGTGTGTGTGTGTGTGTGTGTGTGTGTGTGTGCGCATTTGTGTGCGTGTGTGTGTGTGTGTGTGTGTGTGTGTGTGTGTGTGTGTGTGTGTGTGTGTGTGCCCTTATCCTATTAAGCTGTCTACTTAACAAATTACTTCATAGTTACAATTAGGTTCCCAGAATACAACAGTGTAAAGACTTCTCATCTTCTTTTGTAGATGATTTAAAACTGTATAGTTTGTAAGATGAGGAACTGAAAGCACAGATGGAAGTATGAGCCACAAAACATTATACAGAATGATGAAGTTTATATCACATGGAATCACCTATTACCAACAGTTCAAAAAATAGATGCAAGCTAACTAGATAAAGTAGTCCATGAAAAAAGACAAAAGTAGCATTGATTATTTAATTTGCTACACCCAGTGATTAGAGTGTCTTACATACAGAGAGACACAAAGTCATACAATACCAGGATTTGAAGGCAGAAATGTGGGCAATGTAAAAGAAGAAGAATACTCTGAGAGTTCCAATAGTAGTAGTAGTAGGAGCAATGCTTCTCATAAAAAAGAATTTACAGTCTTATTTAGATATGCTACTGAGACATGTAAGTCTGTATGAATTTCAGAAGGAGTCTATTCTGGACACATTGCCGGTGCTGAGAAAATAACTTTTGGCTAACATCAATGACTAACCAGTTCTAATTTCATGAACTTTAATCATACTTTGACTTAGGAATGGGGTCTATTCACGTCATGGTATGAGAAATCCAAAAGACGTAGAGAAATTAGAACTGTCAAATCATCTGAAAGAATCCATCCATTATAGGAACTACATGTAGATATATCTAGTGTTACAAGTTACATATGCATCACATGGTAGGGACCGAACTGCTAGATGACTTTTACAGGCAGCATTTATATGGTGTAAGGAATAGTGCAATGGAACATTCCAGGCATCTAGATATTTAAGAGAATGCATTTTGTGCAGAGTCAGCTAATCAGAATGAGCAATTATTTATTAATTTGCTTTTTTAATTATTTATTTAGTTATCTATTTATTACATGTATTGCCTGTGAATGTCCATTTGAGATATTCCATTTTCATTGGAGTCCTGTGGAAAAAACTTTGCTATAACAATAAAAACATTAAAAAATAAATGGAAACTGCATTAGCAGTAAAAAAAGATAAATTGCCAAGCACCATAAAATAATGACTCACATACACTCTGTCAACTAGTGATTTGGTCAGCAGAGTGATATATGTGAACATTTGTTTGAATGCCCTTTTGGGGAAGTACATTTGTTTTCAAATGATTTTGGTATCAAAATGATAAAGTTAAAATGTGGGAGTTTTGTGTGTGTTATGGCTTCTAATGAGAAAAGTTTCAGATGTTCCAAACATTTCAGCATTAGGGTTTTAGTGCACGTGCATGAGATTTTGTGGGTTAGGGTTTGAGTAAGGTCTAGAGAAGGGGACAGAGGTAGTATTGTGCATGTATGCTGCTGTTTATGTTATGTGCCTGACTAGAAGGCAAGTGTGCATTTAGTATGTTTATGCAAAAATTGCATATCTACCTGAAGTTTCAGCATTTTGGGTAGGGGGGGTTGGGAGGGTGTGTGTGTCATTATTTGTGGGTTGGAGTTTGATTAAAGGCTGGGTAAGGGGATAGAGTTAATGTTATATAGGTTCATAGGTTCATAGATTAGTACTAAGCTAACTGGCCATTTTATCCCTTGTGAGATTCAAACCCTGCACCTTGTGTTTGTAAGGCAAACACCTTAACCATTAGGCCACCCTCCCAACCCCTTTTTTTTTTTTTTTTTTTTTTTTTTGTATGAGGCATGTGTCTGAGTGTCTTACGTACTGGTAATGTTACAGAAATGGTTTATCTAAGGTAAGGTGCCAGATTACATTTTAGGAGAGGGATATGATTAGGTTTAGGGATATAATGCACTCGTAAGATGTTGCAGGAAGATGAAGATGAGATGACAGAAGAGTGGAGTAATTTCTATATTGAATGAGCAGTGATTAAACTTGACATTCATACTCATGATGAAGAGGAGAAATTCCTAGATCAAGTTGGAAGAATTTGGATATTACTACATTTGTAAGTGAACACTAGGCTAAGAACTCCAGGGAGCCTTTTTTAAGCCTATTGTGGGGATCCAACTCTGTATCTTGAGTGTGTGAGGTAAACACCTTAGTCATTATCCCCTCTCCAACCCTGGTTTATGTTACAGTGTACCTACATATTCCTTTATATCTTCTTGATCTCTGTGTCTCAGATAACTATAAAACAATTTCTAAAGTACAGAAGTGAAACTATGGCCCTCATGGACTTGCTCCATCTTTTAGTAACATATTGAGTCAACTGATGTTGAAAGGCCCCAAAAAATGTACATACCAACTTATACAATCAAGATGACAATGGAAATAATCATTATAATGCCATGCTTGGCTTGAAGTCATGCTGTGTCTTGTGATTATGTATGAGGAGAAGGGAAGCTAAATACATTGGGAAAACACACATTTTCTAAGATTACAGTGTAAAGTGGAGATTTAAATATTGTGGGACATTAGTTATGGAAAGTAATACAAGGCTGCATGTGTACAATGGGTGAATGCCATCTTCCAAACAGTGGAAACATATACTTCTTTTTAATATAGCTATTAATGAAAAAGGAAATGGAAAATAGGTGTAGTTTTCAAGAAATTAGGGAATTATCAATGACATAGGACCTCAGTTTATGTTAAGATATCTGCACAATGTATTTATAGAAAATGAATACAAAGTTAAAAGTGGACAGTCATGATTAGGAGAATCAAAGAAGCTGAATAACTGTGGAGTATCACAACCTTTATTGCAAAGTGAGAAAAATGCTGAATAAATTTTCAGCAACTTAAGTAATACTCATGTAAGGAAAAAGAGAAAATGCTAAGTTAGGAAGAGGTTGAACACTCCCCCAGAACATTTTGTAGTCATGATGTGTAAGCATTGTTATTCAGTGCAGTTTTAAATTTATTTAATATATAGCATGTCTTGACTCTATGCTGTGCCTCTCAGAATTTAGTTGAATAGAAGCCAGCCTTATTTTTATGATAAACTGCACATAGATGACCTTTGCTGGTCACTTGCATCTTTATTTGGGGATTAAGTTCTGATATGTCTTTCCTGTAAGGTAGCCAAAGTATTTAAGGAAGACAAATCTAAAATGGGCTGCTACCTCAGTTACATGGAGTCTTAACATGATATCGTAACAGGAAAGATCAGTCTGTGTAAACTCACAATAAGGACAAAAGAACACTTTTTGCTTTTGTTTCTCCAAATTATAGACAGAATCTAGGCCCGGCAAGCCAGTACGTAAAAATCTACTGTCATTCATTAGCGGACCGGAGTTCCGCTGTGGCGACCCCTAACTGGGAAAAGCCGAAAGACACAAACAAACAAATAGACAGAATCTGTCTTGGACCCCTTTATATTTTAGCATGATTCTGTACTTTGAAAGTTGGCAGTTGATCTCTCATTGATGCTGTTACAACTATTGCCAATCTTATTTTATTTACAATTTTCATTAATACTTTTCATTCTTCACTCTGTCATGGATCTCTTATACAGTTAGCAAATGACTTGACTATTATATGCTCTACTGATTCCATTTCCACTCTTCAACAAATAACTTAAATAGCTTTTACCCATACTGAGAAATAGATGTACAATAATCATCTATTCCTTAACCCACACAAAGCCAAGTTCATACTATTAAGCCCAAGAAGAGAACTCCCTTAAACAAAGCTAATTTTATTATACATTCTCAAAGTAACACAACAACTGAGGTTGTTTCCCCATGCAAAACTAGTAGGAGTAATTATAAAAGAACATTTGAAATTTGACTTACACATACATCATAGCATCAGCAATATTCACCAAAAGCTAGGAATCCTTTATAGGCATAAACACTTCCTTAGCTCCTCCACAAAACAAGCCCTTGCTTCCACTTATCTACAACTCTCTCTCATCTATGGTGCCCCTCTACTTACTTATCTCCAATCCTTCTTAAAAGCTAAGCTTGAGACATGTTATAATAGAATCGCCAAGTTTGCCATAAAGGCCAAACACTCTACCCATGACTGTACCATCCTACTCTCACTGAACTGGCTAGAACTACCACACTACCTCTCATACCTGCAATAAGCAATGACATACAACACAATCTCTTAACCATCAGACTGTTCTGTACTTAGTTCAATATTTAGTTACTACCATCCAAAAAGGTCTCTCAGATCTGAGACTCAGCAACTTTTGCAGGTACACAAACGACACCTACCAGCCAGCCAGCTTCTTTAATCTTGCCCTGTAGCCACAAATTAGAATGTTCTACCATTAACTATTAGAACTACTCAGAATTTTGCCTCTTTCAAAACTTCTCTACGAGACTACTTATCTTCTATCTGGAATTGCACTTGCACCAAGTGTACAACCTTCAAAACCTGAATGTATTTGCTTAATGATGATATTGATGTTTTCATATCCACTATCTAGTAATGTGAGGTGAATACCTCACTATTCCACTGCCAGAAAGATTTATGTAATATTAGCCTTTTTAATTTAATTGTCCTCTATTTGTCAATTTCTGTTTTGCCACTAATTCAATTAATTAAATATTTTGTCTTTGCTGTATATTCTTTGAAATGTATTGACATTGTATCTATTCACCTCTATGTTCATGTTATTGTGGAGCTTTTCACCCTAGGCCTTCACTGAAAACATGCTCTTAACGGCCCAAATGCAAATAAAATATGAACAAACTATACTACGGAGTGTTCTGATGGGCATTTCTCAGGATAAGGTTGAAACTGTTATCATCAGAGATTTTGTCAATCCTGGTCATATGAGTTATCATTTTACAGAGTCATTAATAAACTATTTCATTTCAATATAATTGTCAGTCATACCTGTCAACTGTCCAGTGGTAAGCAAAATGTAATTTTTGCCTCATGTTTTGGTCTGCCCTTCAGAAAATGTACTTTTCTGTCAAATCTTTGAGGAGTAAAGTCACTATATAAAGTCAGACATCTGAGTTCCAGATATCATAGCCTACAGAAAATGTATGATCATGCAAAACATGTTATTTTAATAACTTCTTAAGTTTATAAGAACAATACTTAAAATATGTTTGATTTGGGGCCTGTTTCTCACATTATTCTTGGCTTTGTCTAGAATGCTTGTGCTAAGAGGTTGAGAAGTTTGTAATGCCACTCAAAAGTTCTGGTTTACCAATCATAACCAGCCAGTAAAGACCTTCACTGGGAATGGGTGTATGAGCCCAAGATGAATTATGTAAGCAAACCAATTAAATGTTTGAACTTGTTGAGCCTTGTAAGAAGAAAGATAGAAACCCACTACATGGAATAGGAAGTCTGAGTTTTGCATGGGATATACATGAGGTTGTTTTGCATATTATTATAATTCCTCCAGCATCCATGGAACTTCTATCATCTTAGTAAATACAACACTCAAAATGAGTCATTTCTGTATGTTTGTTAGCTTGCTAAAGAAAGGATTCTGTGTGTAATAGAATATCTGTGGTAGAGATACAGTGAACCTTATGTAGTGCTAGTTTTATTTTTATGCTTCTAAAATTAATATAATCAATATTCAGTCTATTAGACTTTGACCAGCTATCTTTTGTAGGATGCAGGGTAATGCTGTTACACTGTAGTTCTTCATTTAGGTGGCTA
The DNA here is from genome assembly GCF_019279795.1 of Protopterus annectens. Lineage (NCBI taxonomy): Eukaryota > Metazoa > Chordata > Ceratodontiformes > Protopteridae > Protopterus > Protopterus annectens. Next base: position 1,787,533,658 of record NC_056731.1, read on the forward strand.
GGATAGATGGCTAGGATATTTTCAGTACACTATGAGAATGTCTTTGAATGTCTAGGGTAATGTTAATATACTGTGGGCCTGAAAGTGGATGATTAGGTAATTGTTAGTATATGGTGGGCATTGATTTGCATGGCTAGGATAATGTTATTATATCCTGGGCCTGGCAATGTCTGGAGTAATGTTAGTGCACTGTGGGCCTAAATATGGATGCCTAGGATAATGTTATTACAGTGTTGGCCTGGATTTGGATAGCTAGGATAATGCAAGCACACCATAGGCCTGTTTTTGGAAGGCTAGCGTAATATTAATGCACTGCAAGCCTGGCATTCAATGTCTAGGGTAATGTTAGCATGTTTTTTTTTATTTTATTGAGATTTTAATTATAGGAATATGCACATTAACATAATAAAAGAAACAACTAATTACACAAGTGTCTATATCAGTTATTGCTATATACACTACTAAAATTCATTAAACAACCGTAAACTGATCATAGAACTTAGATTAATATTTCTCTATTACTATCCAGTAATTATACTCAATGGTTATTTTGTTTATTGCAATCTTCATAGTGTGAATTTCTTTGTGATACACAAAAGTGAAAACATTTATAATTTCTGTAACTGAGTGTGTAATATCATTTGTCTACTTCTTCATAGTCCTGTTCCTTGTTATTGTTATTAATCCCTGAGAAGTTTAAATTGAGACTTGAGTAAACATCTTGGAATCGGAACATTATATAAAACCAAAAGTTTAGTTAAAGGTTTTAGAACTACAGAATCATAAGTCATATGCTGCCAATCTACTTTGATTAAAGATTTAGACCTCTAACATCCAAAATCCATTCTCTTTGTTTATAATTTCACTTCTATATGGAATTATAAAAATGTGTGTAAAAATGAGAAAAGAATAATCTCCAAAATAAAAATGTTGTATCTTTTTTAATACATTAAATTAATATTTAGCAATTGTAGTTAAATCACAATACCTATCTTTTATGTGAACTTTATAGTTCTTAATTATTGTATATATTTTTGATAGTATTCTATCTCACATTTTGTCCTCAGATTGTTTAAAAAATGAATAGATATTCTTTTTTATTCTATCTGCCATTAAGTCAACTTTAGAGATTAAAAACTGTCTACTGATTTCTACTATGAGACAGATTTCCACACCAAATCATATGTATTTTAGTCTATTTCAACATTGTGATTCCAAAAAAAAAAATCAAATTTCTATTTTTTAAATATCGCATATTTTGAATGTTCATGTTGTCTATAGATTGTTGTGGAAATGCAATAGGGAATAATGTCAAATACCATGATTTTATTTCTGGATATTTCTATATAACATTTCTAAATGCTTTAATATGTTGTTTATGTAAGTATAATAATTTTAATCATTGATATTGCTAAATATTTTAATTGCCACTTCATATTATTATTCAAAAAATGCATATGATGCATGCTAATATTTTTCTTTATTTTACCAAATAATTTAATGCTGCTTTTCCCAGTTAAATGAATAATAAAAAAATAATAACAAAACTACTATTTTAATAAATTAAGGTTTGTTATTTCATAAGTTTCTAGTTCAGGAAATGCCATTCCATCATCTATGTGTATCGGGGAGTGATAAAAACTTCAAAGAAAAGTTGTTAAATTTTTGAGCTAAGAAAATTATGGGTATAATGTATAGTCCTTCGGATACATTAAACACCTTGATTAAAATCTATCTTCCATAGAAAATAAGAACTTATTCCATTTATTTATTATTCTGTTAATATTTTAAAAATAAATGTAATAATACAAATAATAAAAAGATTTAATGATTCAATTAATTAAATTATATTATGATGTGATGTTGTGAAGTTTTGCCAGCTGTACCAGGAGAAGTGAGGCAGTGCATGTGTATGGCAGCATGGCTGACTGAAGTTTTGCAAATAATCTTATGTCATTTGACTGTCAATTGATTTGTACAGATGCTTGTGTTAGAAATGTATTTGTAAAAGTTGCTTATGTTAAAAGTGCTGCAACAGAATCTTAACAGAGTTTTGAATATGCATTGTGGCAGAGTCAGGTGATTAAATGTGATGTCATTCTATAACCAGCTGAAAGACAAAACCCTGGCAGCAGCAGTTTGTTGTTTTTATTTTTCTTTGGAAACTGATATAAAAGATCTGTGTCAGCTATCACAGTTTAGTTGTTAGCTGTACAGTTATTGATTCAGTTAATTTAGTGTGTGTTATCTCATCTTGCCTTGTGGAAGTAAGTATCTCAGCAGTGCATCTTTCCTTGTCATACTAAGAGAGTTAACTAGAAACAGTTTCTCTTTAGTTCAGTTAGGAAAAGTATAGTGAAATTAGTTTAGCATTATCTCTTTTTCTGCATCTGTGAAATTCTATCCAACTGTGTTATTTTTATATTTCCTGCGATTGAAATCTCTGTTGTTTAGTTTAACTAAATATTAAGTATTCTTCTGTTCTCTGTTTTATTATTTATCATTAAATATGTTTATACCTTTTCTTTGTGGCTGGTCTTTTAGAGAATACTTTTAACATCTTGAGAGTGCATGTGCTTATTTTAGTGGCACATGTGACGTTTTGTAAGAGCCTTACAGCATTTGACCGGTGGCAGCAAACTAACTTGTAGTCTGGAGAGAGGGTACATAGCTGGTGAATCTGTGTTAGCCTTTCCTAGGTGTGTGTGTGTGTGTGTGTGTGTGTGTGTGTGTGTGTGTGTGTGTGTGTGTGTGTGTATGTGTGAAAAATCAGATATTCAAGTGTGTGTATCAGATACTTGGAACTAGGACACAGTGCTTCAAAGTGAGTCTTGTTCAGGATCTGGAGAGACACAGAGTCTAGCCCAGTGGAACATGTTCCCTGTGAGCTGTTGGGGGGAAATTGCATTTGATACAGTGAGGATTGGGGCTCCTTGATTACTTGCCCAGGGTAAAGATGCCCAGTCACATATGTAATTAGTCTTTAACCATAAAGTTACTATTTTAATAACTGATGGAACAGCACATTGTAGGCCAGAAAAATCTTATTCTATCATCAGTGTTAATCGGGAACCATAATACCTTCAAAATGTTATGAATTATTTAATGTCTTCTTTAGAATGAAATAAAGAAGTTGTGGATATAATGCATAATATTTTTGATGAAATAAACATTTTAATTAAAATCAACCCTTCTTCCATGGAATAAAATAACTTATTGTATTCATTTATTATTTTTAAATAATGTCTAAATATGTTTTATAGTTTATTTTTCCTATTTACTTATGATTGTATGCAGGACTAATCAGTAAATATTTAATGTCATTAGTATCCCATTTAAATTCACTATTAGTCCATGTCAAGTAATTTAACTCTATGTTAGTTGATAAGGTGTTAGCTTTATTCTGACTGATTTTACAAACTCACAGCAACTCAAAATATTTTAATGATTTTTTTATATGCATTAGAGAAGATTCAGTGTTAACCGATGTTAACTGGGGTTTAGTTTATAGTATATTTCCTATGTATGTTTTTCTTCAAATTTGAAATGTATAAATTCATATGATTGCAATCACGACTGACATTTTAAAAAGTCAAATGGATTGTACTCAGATTGCAGTACAGTGGGATTGGGGAATGTGCCATTTTACCCACAGTAGTGCAGTCTCAGAGCTGGTATATGTCATTAGCAGGAGGAGTTGGGGGTGCAGCCCCAATGTAAAACTTCTGTGTTGTTTTCTTGATTTCTTATTTTTTTAAATGTAGATCATATAGTCACAGCCACATGACTTTCGATATTTAAAAATTCAGTCACCTAAAGTATATTCATTAACTATATATATATATATATATATATATATATATATATATATATATATATATATATTGTTAGCAAACAACTTATTTTAAATCTTAGTATATCATTAAGTTTTATGTAATTGGCTAGATGCTCAATAGCTAAAACAAGTAATAAAGGTGAGATGTGACAAACGTGTTTTGTGTCCTTGCTTGTCTTTATTGACTGAGAAATAAAATATCCTACTCCAGGATTTAATAAAATCCATGTAGGCACAGTGTAGAGCCTTTATGGAATATATCTATGTACAAGGCCACAGTTCCCCCTCTGCAGCATGCAATGCATATTAATGATGGTACACTGCTGAGGGAAAACTGAGGAATATGGATATTGAATCAATGTAGGTAGAGGTGCAGCAGCTTCCCATGGCTGCAGATGAGTCTGAAGCTCCCTGTAATACTCCCCACCACTGCTGTAATGCTGTGAAGTGTGTCAACTGTATAATAAGTCATTTTTATGATGTATTATGTTTTTACTAATTCGTTTATATTTTTTTTTTTTAGTGCCTGCTTCTGTGGTGCAGAATGGAGTGCAGCAATGTCAAGTTGTGCTCACATATGCACAGATGACACCTGGAGAACATCTAAAAATAGAAACTGGATGTAATTAATTATCTTAATTAATTTTTTTTTAATTTACGTTTGCACTGCACAGAGTGAAGCAGAGCTGAGTGAAGCTCATACATACATGGTTGACATCTGCCAGACATCTGAAAATAGAAACCAGATGTAATTAATTATTTAATTATAGTTGTGCTTAAGCATGTTTGTGTGGTGCAGTGTGGTGCTAAGCAACAGTAACAGGTAGCCTAGTAGTATATGTGAAGATATATTCATTTTTATAACATCCAACTAGCTATGTGGGTAGAGTTATAGTGTTATGTGTAGTAGGTCCTGGGTTTAAGTCTATAACAGGCAGTATATGTTTGTAAATTAATGTACTATTTTTCTATAATTGCATTAAACTATTGTGAATTTTGGCACTGCTGTGCTTTGGTAAGCACTGCTCATTCATGCTAAGCAGTACATGAACATCCTAATGGTTACCAATGTTTGGGAGGTGATAAGCCTCGCTAAAATCATGGTTCTGCTAGTTCTCATGCTGTTTGGCTTCACTTAGATGGTTTGGGTACTGCTAAGTGATGTGACACTTTTTTGAATGTTGCTGAATGATGTGTAAATGCAGGAAAACAGCCTATATTAAGTCCACTAGGTGGGAATACTGCAACATTCATTGGAGTTGAATCAACTGTTGGTATGACTGCCTGTGTTGGCAAAGATGTGCACTTTTGGACGCAGAGGTGGGGCATTCAGGAGTCCAGGGTCATGGTCAGCTTCCTTGTTAAAAAACAAAAACTCCTGCTGATGCAGGGTAGATTCCAGGACTCAGAGTGTAAGACGGAGACCTGGGACAATTTGACCAGGGAACTCTCCAGTGTTACTGGTATCTCCCACACACATGAGCAGTGTTGCCACCATTTTGATGACCTGAAGAGGAGAAATAGGGGAACCCTGGACACCTGGGTACAGGAAGCTCGAGATGGGAATGCCCCACAAGTATGTAAGTATGTCTTCCTCTGTCTAACTAAAATGCAAACTGAATGTCTGCAAAACTGGTATGCATAATGGTGTGCTCTCTCACAACAGCTGAAGCTGAGAGAGCTCGCAATGTTGAGTCCCATGTCAGGTGCCTGGTCAGGTTGCACTGTGAGTGTGGTAAGTATGAATTTAATATGCCAACTGTAGTGCAAAAAGCAAGAAAGAGTAAAGCATTTACTGCGATAAAGTATACACAAGGAAATCTGTAGTGCAATAAATGGGCAATTAGAGCTTTAGAGCTGTAGTGCAATAAATGAACAATAAGAACTATATTTCAATAAAGCAATAACAATACCAATAACAGTAATCAAAATGCTGTTCAGCAGTATTGTGTTGTCAAAACCATTGCAGTAGAGCTGCATGCATTGATTGTCTATGGTATGGTTGCTGCAGTCAAATGTAACACTGTAATAGCTGGAGCCAGCAAATCTAATGGCCTGCAAACTGTATTGCTTAACTCATAGTACTGTCCAAGGCTGTCTCCAGGCCAATATTGGTCACATAATGCTCTCTCTTCCTCATACATCAGGTAATAAAGGTATATGAGTGAGATAGCCCAGTCCACAGGCAGATAGTTGTGTGGACTTCACAGATATTTCAAACCAATAACAATAAAATGTGTTCACTAGCATTGTTGATTCTAAACTACAGCTTTTTCTTATTTGCAGTATGGTTGTATTCCATGCATGTGTGTTCTACTGTCACTGCAGTCTACCATAACACGGTAATAGTACTAGAATGCTAGAGGAATGTCCTGTAACTTGTATTGCTCAATTCATAGTATAGTTCCAGGTGATCTCCAGGTAAATATCAATTATTCAATAGTCAGCAGTGACTGAGTAGCACAGTCTGTTAAATGCTTTGTATACAGTGTATTTTGCCAAACAGAGTCCTGAGTTCGAATCCAGTGGTATGTAGCACTAAATTTTCAGTATCAGGCACATAATGCTCACATTTTCTCTCTTACCAGGAGTACAACAAATGTATGAGTGAGGTAGCCCAAATTATGAGCAGATATTGTGTTTACATTTCACAGAATGTTAACATTAATACCAAGAATGTGTTCATCAACATTGTTGAGTCCTAAATAAAGCTGTGTAATCCCAGTATGGCTGTATCTCTTGCATGTCTGTACTAAGTTTCTGCAGTTAATTACTACATTATTTGCAGATGTTCCCTGCAGTCACAACTATTGAGTTCTACTCCCATCCCTGCCAGCTAAGGAATGGCGGCTGTTGAGTTTATTTACTTTTCACAAGCATGCCTCTGAAGTGTCATGATTTCTCGTAATGTAATTAAAACTGACTAATCTGTCTGTCACATGATTAGCAGATAAATTATTACCTGGAATGCAATGCTTTACCAAATCCATTTACAGAAAAACTGGGTAGTTATATAAGTCCACATTATGTGAAACTGTTCTGTGTAGTGGTATACCTACATTTGTTACTACTTGGCCCATACTGACCAATGCTAACAACTTGAGAGGTATGTATGTGCTACATCAGTTGTAGGAGAATTGTAGTCGCTGTACTCAAACCTGACGCTACACACCTGTAGAGTATATATTTCAGTGTGTTCAGGGATATAATCTGCAACAAAACTGCAGTAAAACAAAGGTAACTACCACAGCTGTGAAGGTAAAAACACAAATTATTTATTAGGCCAAAAAATGAAAAAGAGAAGTTAGAGCTTTCACAGCTAATTGCTGCTTCAACAATGAACTTTTACAAAGCAAATCATGTATGCTGGTATACGAACGAGCCAATCAAAAATCGCAAAGCAGAGCCTCTTCTGTTCAATGTGGAACAGTGGGCTGTTTTTGCCAGGATTTTAAGAGGCAGTGTGGGACTTGGGATTGGGTTGCTGATCTCAGGAAAGTCTCTCTCAAACAGGGGCGTCTGGTAAATCTGGTAGGGGAACAACAGCACATGGTCAACTTGGATAGACATTAGTCCAAATATCAAGTGTGCCCACTGTTTAACATCTCCCTTGCCTGATGTGAATATTCCAACCATGAGGCCTATTGAAAATTAAGGAACACATACTATTGGAATGGGTGTCAGTTGTACCATGTGGATGTTAACTCTGACCAAATAACCCACTATATTTGCTTGCATAACAGCAGCCAATTCATACATATGATTATTATAGTAATCCTTACAATTAGTGTGTAGGTTAGAGGCTTACCTTGAGAATGCAGAAGTTGACAAAACTGCAGTTCAGGGCTGACTCTGGATGAAGCAAGTGGTACACAGCCAATACATGTATAGGTACAGGTTGTGTGGGTTGCCTGGCATCAGCTATTTTAATATATGTATGTGAGTAGGAGTAAGGTGTCAGTCCCTGAGGCTCTAGGTTGTCAGTGAATCTGCTATGTGTTGTCTCTTAGCCAATACCAGGTCATACTGGGCACACCTACATCTACCTACAGGAACATCATCAGGGGCTCCTTCTCTGAGTCTTCCTATGAGTGTGGCTGTGGTGACCTAGGCATTGGTGGGGGGGGTTGTGTATCCCTTCCTTATGCTGATCCTGCTGCAGTTGTTTCCACAAGATCATATTGTATAGGATGGCACACACTGTGAACATATGTGCACATCCTAACCCTAACTCACCTAACCTGCCCCTAACCCTAACCTACACACAATCGCACACTTACCTGAACCTGACCCATAACGCTCCAACATATCGAACGCTGAAAACAGCGAAGCCACAGCAATGGCCCACCAAATTCTTTCCCTGGGAAAGAATTTGGTATCCTGCACCTTCGCTGTTTTTAGAATTTGACAAAACTGGTTCGATATTATAACATTTGTGCTTTATAAAATTCGATGTTATAATATAGACCCCCCCCCCCTGTTGGCTCTGGGCCTGGGTTGAGGGTGGCAAAACTCAGTGAGTTTTTGTAGTATGTCCCTGTCCACCCTGTAGCACTCTACAATCTCCAGCGCATGTAGCTCCTGGAAGGTTATACTGGGCCTGAACACTCTTCTCCTTCTCTGCCTAGGCCTATTGTCAGCAGCAGCATCACTGACTTCAGCATCTATCACGTACAAATGTAGCAGACTTGCAGCAGCCCCTAGAATTCTTTCAGTTACAATTTCCAAGTCTGTACTCCAATGGTGCAGAATATGGGGAAAAATCAGATTGTAGGCTGTATGCATACTTTATAATGCACTACTATAGGTGCTGCCTGTGTGATTGGCTACCTATGATGCATTGCACGTGCCTAATATATTATTGATATAATTTATTAGCCCTAGTTTAAGTTAAGCAAGGATCAACAATAATTAATACATCATTGGCCTTTTAGATACTCTGAGCACTGTGGTGCACCACGTAAACATGCTCCCCATAAGCAAACAATACTTAGCAGTCAGTTCACACTCCCCTCAGACTTGCACGCTCAGCATAGTGGTGTGCCTCGCAAACAGCAGCAGCTATGCTCCAATCAGCTCAGAAGTTAGTAGACACACCCTCTCCTGATGTCAGCTCCCTCCTCTGTGGACACCAACATAGTTTTCTGCCTAAATGGAGGGGATCTGTGGACACGATTACCTCATTATGCTATTCAGTAACTCCACCTCATTTATACAGGGATCCATGCTCACACCCTGGATACTACACACTTCCAAGCCCTTCCACATTAGCAATAGCACCAATGCACTATTGTAGATACTGCACACAGGGTCCTATAATACATTTGTGTCTTATGATTTTAATATTTGATTTTTCCATTTTTATCTTATTTTATTTTGTAATAAGGCAGGTTTGCACATTGCAGCATGTTGTGCAAACATGCCAAGATTATTAAAAAACATTTTGGAGCACATGGAGGATAGTTTTGCTCATATCTCTGTGTGCTATGCCATATCTATCTATCTACATTTTTACAGCCCCTTTTTCCTGTCTACAGTTCTGTACATGGAATTTTTCCATGTACACTATGGACAATGACATGAGGTCTGCAGGGCTGCCTATCTGCCTCGCTGAATCACTATACCTGACTCATTTGCATGAAATTCACCTGCTCATGAGGTGATTTGCATGCCACTGAAGTTTCTGTGTTGCCGTACTTGTGAGCGCTACTCAGCAGCACTTATTGAATCTAAAACTGTTAGCAGCCATGATAGCAGCATGGCGTGATGCTTACATGGAAAAAAAAACATGTAGGCTTTATTAAATTCCCCACTGTGCTTTTACACAACATAGCCATTCCAAAAAAAAAGATCACTTTCTAAATTCCATATTATATTCCCAATGAAAATTTTTTCTGCTTATAGTCTTTCTTCACTTGTCAGGAATTTTACAGCCTATAACATAATAACATCTGCATCACATTTTGCAAATGATTCTTTTATCCCTATCCTTCCTGCAATATTAGTAATACTGTTCACATTTATTAAAAGCACTCTAAAATTTGTAACTTTCCTTCTTTTTATGTTCAGGGGATACGTATTAATGCCAGTCTCATCGCCTGATCTTTCTTCTTGCATACACTATCACCTTAATTTTTATTTTTCACTTTTAATCAGCCAGCATAAACACTCAACAAATCAGTAATATTATCTATATCACAATCTAAAATAAAATTTCTTCAAGGTATAGTTTCCAATTATCTGTATATATATATATATATATATATATATATATATATATATATATATATATATATTATTTTTATTTATTTATTGACATTTGTTAACTGGGTTTGTCCAACTGGGCTTGTGGCCCATTTTTGGTGGAGACCCGAGGAGAAAAGCTCCAGTAGTACATTTTTAAATAAGTACAATTTTAAACAATATAGATATAATAGCAGTTCTAGCAAAAAGATTCACATATGTTGGGTTACATGCATAAAGTTAAACTTGCATTAAAATGAAGCTAAGTAACAATTTTACATTGATATAGTTCAATAGGTCAACAATAAAACTTTTTTGTTTGTATAAAATCATGCAAATGCATAGTAGACACATTGAAGAGAGAGGTGTAATGAGGTACTAAGTATGGTCCTTCTGAAGGTACATAAAGGGAAGGAAGACTAGGTGGGGTCATGGCAAGGGCAGGTTCTGGAATTGAGAAAATAAGTTTTTAGTTCATTTTTAAAGTGTAAGGTGTGGGAGATTGAACGTAAGTCAAGGGGAAGTTTGTTCCAAGCATGGGCAAGGGAGTGTTTGTAGAGTGGTTTGCCTACTGACCTTTTTGGGTGGTAGATATCAAGTAATTGCTGATTAGAAGTACAGAGAGTCCGGGACAGGATGTAGATGGAGACTAAGGAAGATAGAGATTGGCAGAAGGAGGGTTTATAAAGACTAGAGTGTAGCATATGAAATTGATAAGATAGCAGAAATTGGGGAAGTTCAAGCCATTGAAGTGAGTTTAAAGAAATGCAATGGTGTGAATTGTATGGGGAGTTAGTAATGAATCTGGCTATTTTACAGTAAGTCTGTTGGAGTTGGTTTAGAGTGGAGGCCTGGATATTGAAAAGAACTGGGGCAGCGTATAAGAGGGAGGGGAGGAAGAGTGCCTGGCCCAGGGTAAGTCTGGATTCAGGGGTTAGGAATTTTTGGTTCCGATATAGCAGACCTAGTTTCTGGTTTGTTTTTTAATACATTGGCGTATGTGTAGGTTGAACTTCAATTTGTCATCGATAATGACCCCCTAGGAGTTTTCTGTGGGTGTCAGGTTGGATAGTTGTATTGTTAGAAGATCTAATAAAAAAGGTTTTGTGATGAGAAAGAGAACGGGAAGGAAAAGTAAGAGTTATATTGCTATATATATTGTTGAACATTTAGAACTTAAACAGAGAAAATTAAAAAAAAATCCTTCTAAAGTAAAAAGAAAATAATGGGTCTGGGACTATTCACTGAAATCACATTTCACTGAAAGTCAAATGACTGTGCACAAATCACTGAAAGCACAATTCACTGAAAATTCAATTCACTGAAACACATTTCACTGACAGTTATATATGGCCTTTTCCCCACTGTAGTGCAACCTTGGAGTTAGAATATATAGTAAGGGGGGGCATAGCCCCCCACATAGTTTGGATATATATTAAGTTTAGAAAAGAGTAATTTATTGAAGTTGCAAGCATCCATGTGTATAGTTCAAAATATTTAAAATAGGTGGGGGGCTATGCCCCCCACACCCCTCCTTCATATATATTCTAACTCTAGAGTTGCACTACAGTGGGGAAAAGGCCATATATAACTTTCAGTGAAATGTGTTTCAGTGAATTGTGTTTTCAGTGAATTGAGCTTTCAGTGAATTGTGTTTTCAGTGAATTGAGCTTTCAGTGAATTGTGCACAGTCAAATGTGTTTCAGTGAAATGTGCTTTCAGTGAATAGTCCTAGACCCAAAATAATATATATATATATATATATATATATATATATATATATATATATATATATCTATATATATATATATATATATATATGTATATATATATATATATATATATATAAATATATATATATATGGTTTACCTTCAAAATGTTGACTGTGGAACATTAAACAAGCTTTCATGAACTACATACTGCTCCTTCTTAAAACCCCAAATGCCAATGTTCTGAACAGCAAAATCTCATCCCCTTTTCGACCCATGTTAGCATTTGTTTGCAGGTGTGGCATGGTCAGAAATGTCGACATTCAACGATTTTTCTAATTTGTGAAGTTTCAGCGGTTTGGGTTTCATGGAAACGTTTCAGTGGTTTGGCCATTCAACTACGTACAGTCAACATTTTAAAGGTAAACCTACACACACACACACACACACACACACACACACACATATATATATATATATATATATATATATATATATATATATTCTTTACTTTTTATTTTAGAAGGAAAACATTTTTCTTTTTAATTTTTAAGTCTTCACCAATGGAAATTGTGTTTTATGTTAACACCTTTACTCACTTTAATTCTAAGCCATGATTTTCTGACAAACATCTGAAGTCCAATTCTGATTCTTCCTCAAACAAACTGTCCCACATCAACTTGTTCTAAACTTTTAGAAATGCAAAAATCTGCTATTAATATTCATATTTTCTTGACTAATCTCAACTTATTAATCGTAGGAGTTGATTCTATGTCAGGAACAGAATCTTCTTGAGGAACTTCCTTCTTTTATTTATTTATTTATTTATTTTACATTTGTTGACTGGGTTTGTCTGCCTGAGCTGATTACTCTCTTTCAGTGGATGCCCGTGGAGAAATGCTCCACAGATTTACAATGACTAATAAAATAATAAACATTTAAAAATAATAGACAATAGCATTTCAATTACAACTGTCAAATCATATAAATTAATTACAAAGATAAACGGTCTAAACATACAAATTAATTACAGAGTGGAGTTACCATTTAATATAATTTAGGTGTAGAAACAAAATGAACAAAAAAAACTAAGGGCAGAAGAGTGTAGTCAGTAGGCTATCCTAAGAAAGGCAGATAGTTTAAGGTGGTTGAATACAATGGAATAACCAGTGACTTTTCAAGTATTCTTTGGAGGCTGTTTTAAATTCTTTCAGTTTATTGAGAGACCTAATTTCGAATGATGGTTTGTTCCAGGTTAAGGAAGGATAGTAAGTGTAGAGGTTATGACCAATTTTGTGTTTGGGTTTATAGATCTGTAGTAAGTCTTAGTCAGAGGTTTGGAGAGTCCTAGATGGAGTCTAGAAAGAGATTGGATGAGATAGGTTAAGACAGTATGATGGTTGGTCTATTTTAGACTGGATAATCTGAAGCTGAGAGAGGAGAAGCTGGTGGGGTTGTTCTAGCCAGTTTAAATTTTTTAGAGAGAGACAGTGATGGGATCTATAGTTTTAGTTTGCTGCGGATCTGGCCACTTTGCTCTAGGTGGTTTTGAGCTTAGTTAGGAGAGAAGTTTTGAGGTTTGTGAGGATTTGAGAGCAATACAATAGGTTTGATAGAAGGTATGCATGGGACAGGGATACATTAACTTTGTTGGTGAGAAACATTTTATTTCTATATAAGAGACCAAGTTTTTGATGTTTTTTTTTTAAATACAGTTATTAATGTGCAAATCAAATTTCAGCTCGTCATCTATAATGACTCCTAAGAGTTTTGTCTTAGGTTCGACTTTGATAGATGTGTTATTTAGGGGAGCCCTTCACATTGCCGACATTTCATAATGCCAACAATCATATGGCCAACACCATATGATTGACATTTGAAATGCCAACATTGTGAAATCAGCATCTCAGTACAGTGCAGAATGGAGAGATTTCATTCCTGCACTGTAGTGCGATCTTTAAGTTGGTATAGTAAAGTTACGGGGCTGCAGGGGGTGGAGCCCCTCTTCTAGCAGTTTAAAGGAAATTTTATTTTCCTTTTTCATGGTCTACTTCCATTGTCGATATTGCAAATGTTGGTCATATGGTGTCGGCCATATGATTGTCGGCATTTTGAAATTTCAACTTTGTGAAGTAGATCCGTTATTTAGAGAATGGATAGAGAAAGTAGATTTAAGATGGTTTAAGTTTTTGGGAAGAAAAAGTAAGAGTTTGTTTTCTGGGGTGGGATTCAGGATAAGCTGGTTATTAGATAGCCAGGTTTTGACTGAGTTAAAGGATGTCTGAGTAACAGAAATTAGGTTGTACAGTGTATCTGCAGTGGTTATGACTGTAGATTCAGCAGCATATTGGACAAGGGATGACTGAGGACAAGAGGTATAGAATAGGTTAGTAAAGATATTGAAAAGTAATGGGCCAAGGACAGATCCTTGGGGAGCACCTGTTTTGATAGGTAGAGTAGTGGAGAGAACCACTTTACTGATTGTAGTCGATTAGTAAGATAACTAGAAAACCAGGCAATGGTAGTGGAAGAGAAAGTGAGGTTAGACAGTTTATTCAGAAGAACAGTGAGAGACTATCAAATGTTTTTGAAAGATCTAGAAATAAGCACAAGGCTAGTTTATTGTTATCTCTGGCAAGAGAAATAGTGTTGAGGAAGGATAGGAGGGCAGTAGTGGTACTGTGTTTAGGATGAAATCCATGTTCTATAGGAGTGAAAAGATTTTCTTGGAGTAAGTATTGCATGATTGTCTTGTGTATGCATTTTTTCTAATACTTTTGAGACAGGTGAGAGGATAGCTATAGGTCTGAAATTGGATATTTCTGTGGAGTTACCTCCTTTGTGTATGGGTGAAGTATAGAATTATTTCCAGATAGGAGGAACTTTTGACTCTGTGATAGAATGATTTCTAAGAATAGATAGTGGTATAGCTAGAGAGTCTCCTGCAACCAGAAGGAAGTAGGAAGGCATGGTATCAGCAGTTGTAGAATAGGGTTTTAGTTTATAGAGTAGGGATTTAATGTAGCTGGTGGGTATAAGCTTGAGAGAAAATGTATTAGTAGTATTTAGACTAGGAGAGATGTTTGAAGGATTTATAGTGTTGCTATTGGAGGGGTCTGAAACTACCATCTTCCTAATGGATTCAATTAAATAGGAATTGAAGATGGATGGAGTTTCTTGTGGTGTATTTGTTGGGTATGAGTTATGAGATGAAGGGCTGCCAGGGTGGAGTATTTGATTTATAGAGTGTCAACATTTCTTTGGATTTGATCTTTAGGCAGTAGGTGGATTATAATACAAGTTTTTTGTCTTTATTGATGTGTTTTTGTCAGGTTTCTAAGTTCTTTATATTTTTCTAAGTGAATGTGGAGCTTGGTTTGTACCCATTTTTTCCACATCCTCTCTCTTGTTTTCATCAGGGTGCAGGTAGTTTCAGTTAACCAGGGGGATATGTTTGATTTAACATGCACTGTGCACAAAGGTGCCACTGAGTTAAGAATATTTAGGAAGGTTGAATAAATAACTGTACTGCTTCATCTAGAGGAAGTTGGGTCAGACAAGACCAATTAATTTTAAAGAGGAGGGAATTAATAGTGTCTGGTGGAAGGTGGATAGTTTACAGCACTGCATGTATCTATGTGGTCTGGAGAAGTGAGGAGAGAATCTTAGAACTCTTGCTGGAGAGTGATCACTTAGGGAGTCAGGTAGTGTTGCAGGGTTATTATATTTGAGTGGGTCTGTGACTAATATCCAGTCAATAAGTGAGCCCACGTTGTGAGATTTGTTAGCATGGGTTGGTGTAGAGATACGTTGAGTAAAACCATACAAGTTAATACATTGGGTGTAATTTGGAGAGCAGAGGGATAGCCAGTTTATATTTACATCTCCAAGGAGGATGATCTCATTATGCATGCATTGAGAAAGGTAGGAGAGAATATTTTCCATTAAGGGAATGTTGTCTCCTGGGGGTATGTAAATAGCTGTTATGGTGACTGTTATATAATTGTTAAGTTTGAGGTTGGCAATTAGGATTTCAGCATTCAGAAAGGATGGGATTGTCTTATCTAGAGATGTGAGAGTGAGATGGCTGGAGTAGTCAGTGGCTGCTCCACCCCCCCCCTTTTTCTTTTGGTATTCTACTATAAGTATATTGTAACCTGCAGGGAGAATGTCTCTATTGGGATTATGTGGTTATAGCCATGTTTCTCTAAGGGTGATAATATCCAGGGAATAGTTTGACATCCAGGCATGGAATGCACTGATTTTAACACAGTTCTAATATTCATAGAGTAAAAAGATATGTGTTTGTTGGGAGAAGTAAGTTGCCCTGAGTTTGGAACAGTGCAATTGATAATAGGAGATGGGGTGTTTGGGCCAGAATTTGGATGAATATCACCCGATTGTAATAGGGTTATAGAGATGATATTGCAATTATGGAGGGAGGGGTAGTACATAGAATACTTAATTTTATGTTTAGTAAAGTGAGTGGTGCCAGGAGGAATTTTAACTTTATGTGACTTATAGTCATAACAAAAGTGGCCAGTGCTACCACAGACCCCACATTCCTTCTGACAATTACTTTTAATATGACCCATTTTCCCAGATTGATTACAAATAACTTTGTCACAAGCATTAATTAAATAGTTAGCACTTCCACAGAAATAAATGTCTTGGGTTGGGTTATATAATGCAGAGTCCCTTGAAAACCACACAAAAATAACACTAGAAATATGTTGAATAACCACATTTAATATTTTAAAGTCACATCAACTTGCCCACCTCAATTCCAAACATCCCTTTGGTCTCTTAATTTTAATATATCCCCTAATATCCGCACACACTGTAACAAATTTTGAATAGAACTTTGTTCTATTTCATCTGTTCACAATTGCAAGGAAAGTGTCTTCTACATTCTATTTCCTTGCTCCATAAATATGTACTTATTCCATGGATATACATTTTTTCATCACAAACATAAATATATAGTTCCATTAAAGTCACTGACTGAAATGTAATATCACAAAAATGTTCTTGACTAAGATATATTAAGGATATGATATTTTAACAGAAAACCAAGAAAGTATGAAATATAATCCCAAGAAAAGTGTCCATCAGTAGAACAGACTTTTTAGTTCTTACTTTGACTGCTGCATTTTTATAAAAGAATGAAAAGTACCTGTTTGTTTTTGCATCCCCTCAAACAACTGCAGCATAAGAAACAGCATGCAACATTCATTATTTACACCATCTCCAATTGTTTCATCATCTGTCTTTTCTTTGAACAAGCACTCAGAAATTTTTCACATAAGAAACTTCCAAATGTTCAGTATGTTCCTCTATGTTTATCATTTTAACAAGATGCTCATCATCCAAACCACTATCAGCTATAGCCATAATACAAATGCTTTATCCATACTGACCATCCAATAAAGCAAAGTCAGCAAGATGCTGACTATTTGTATTTCCATTAATCACCGCTTAATAATTAATTAAAAAAAAAAAAAAAAGAAACACTTCTTCAACATGAACAGAAGAAAAAGATTCCTCAACACCACAGGACTCCATTCCACCATTTCCTCCATAGGGCTGGAACACATATGTGATTCCAAAAGACCGATGTCCTTTTTTAAAACATTATATACAATATTATTTGCAACAATATTTATATTATTTACAAAATTGCATATTTCTCTAGTGTGCAATTTTTCATTTTTCTGCATTATTATATAATCATAATTATTTCATTGTTCTTTTTCCACAACCACAATCTGATTTTTGTTAAACTTATTACTAATCTATATGTACCCTTAAACATAATTGTATTTATTCTTTCATTCCAAATGGTCTACACAACATAAAATAATCTTTTATCTATTATAATTGTACTAACATATTCCTTAGTTGTATATGTATAATATCCACACATAATTATATCCATATATTACAGTATTCACCTGTTTTATACCTTCAAACAACTTTTCTTCACATACTTTTTCACACAATTTTGTAACCTTTATACATTGTAAGAAAACATATTCTGTAGTTTCCTGTTTGTCACAATATGTACAAACACTTTCACTTGTTTTTATATGGCATATTTCCTTTCACTGCTAATTTATGAATTACTAATTTAAAAAATCTTGATATTCTCCTTATTATGACATGCTTTTTTTACATTTATAGATTTAAAATTTGCTAAATCAGGCCAAGAATTAATATAATATTATTGTATCATGATATTTTTATATTATGTTTATCATTAATTTTTATTTTTCATAAAAGTATTTTTTCTTGATAATGTCTCTTTTTATCATTTATACATCCTTTTCATCTTTTGAATTCTTTAACATTTCCCAGTATCACTCATATTTATATTTTAATAGATGTGCTATTAACTTCTTGTTTTTATCATTTATCCAAAGCAAAGCTCCATACAAATTCAATTAAATTGTTTGGTTTATTAATTCTAAA
Organism: Protopterus annectens; assembly: GCF_019279795.1. Lineage (NCBI taxonomy): Eukaryota > Metazoa > Chordata > Ceratodontiformes > Protopteridae > Protopterus > Protopterus annectens. The sequence continues at coordinate 1,787,551,917 of NC_056731.1, forward strand.
CCAGTTTTCCTTATCCATGGATAAGACTCCTCTCTTCACTGGATTCAGTCTCAAAACTCACATAAAAGAAAAAATGCTTATAGTTTTTCTTCTTTTTAACAAATTATTGGTGATATATGGATACTTGCTAAACATATATCTTTCCCAGTATAACTGATTTAATCCAATTAAACTTTTTATTATATGATAACATATATGTTATCCAGCAACAACAAAGGTCCTATATGCCATCCAATTTCCTTTTCCTTCATTCCTCACTTACATTTTACTTTCAAACCTTATACATAATACAGAAATTACTTTCATTGAAAACAGATATTCATCCTATTATTACTATGTCACCCAGGCCTTTATTCTTGCCTTTAAATTCATGCCTATTGTGTTAAAGCATTCATATAAGTAATATATTACTTCTTTCATCCAGACTTTGTTTTTCATAATCAGTATAACATCATCTGCATAAGGCAACTTAACTGGAATTTTTATCCCTTCATTAGTAATATAAGTAGCATATTTTATATGTATATTTACATATCTAATCAGTGCATTCATAACTAATGCAAACAGCATACTACTCATGGGACATCCTTGGCATATGCCATTCTTTATATCTATTACTTTGCTTAACCATCTATTCACTAAAACTCTTTCCTTATTTTTATTATATGCTGAGCAACAGATAGTTTTATCTTTCTCACTAATGTTATATTCAGTCGTTGCACTGAATCAAATGATTTATTGAAGTCTGCCATCATAAGCTTTGTTTCCTCTTTCCTGTGTATAATATCACCCATAAGTTTCCCTTACTTTTAATAATAAATCCTGGCATCCATTTCCCTTTAAACTATACATTCCATCTTCCATAACATTTTTCATTTTACATTCCATTCTCTTCTGAATTATTTTCATAAATATCTTGCAATCTGCATTGATTAGTAATATAGATTTCCATTTTTTTTATTTTTGTCTTCCTTTTTCCAGATTTAAATATATCACTACATTTAGCAGTGGCACAGTGGTGCAGTGGTTAACACTGTCACCTCACAACAAGAGGTTCTCCGTTTTGATTCTTAGCTGGGGGGCCTTCAGTGTAGAGTCTGCATGTCCTCTCTGCATTTGCATGGATTTCCTCCAGGTACCTTGTCCTCCTAACACATTCCAAACACATGCATCTGGAGTGTGTCAACCCAGGCCCCCACTGAAAATAGTCTCTGTCCTTGTCAGACTTTCCTGGTCAACAAAAGTTAAATAAATATATCTATACACATAAAACCTTCATTTAACTGCTTATTCATAACTTTTAAGAAGAATGTTTCTGTCAGTCTTAAAAGTCTTATTGAACCAGTACCTTATTCCATCTGGACCTGCAACTGACTGTAAAATAACGTGTCCAAATATTTTATCATTTTTATATAATGGAACTTCATTTTTGAATTCTTTATTTTCCATGTCTGATAATTTTTTCAACATTCCATTCTTTTTCATATACCTTCATTGTATACCTAATTTCTTACAATATTCATAATTTGCCTCTTTTCTGTCATCTTTCATTTCGGTCATGCTAGTATTTTCTTGAACCATGTTTTTCAAGTAAGCTGATACTTTTTTTGCATTTACCTTGTAATAGTTTTGCCTAAATAATAATTCTTTAATTTTTCTCTTGACTCTTTTCATAAATTATGTGTTCTGTAAAAAAATATTCTCTATCATTTTATTTGAAATCTTTTAAAGTATCTATATACATTGTCATATAATTAACTTTTTCTGCTTTGCTTATATCTGACTGCCATTCATAAAAACATTTTATATATATATTTCTTTTTTGGAAAGAGAAACACCCCTAAGACCAGTTTGTATAACATTTTCTAGTGAGAATGTTATCTCTCCATAATCGTATAATTATTTTTTATCTATTATCATCTCATAATTTGTCATTTATTCTTTTTATTCCTTTTCCCAATCTGATACACTCCTTATTTTCCTTTAACTCTATCCGTATAACTGAATGATCTGAAAAACCTGTTTTAAGCATCACTTCTTCACCAATATTCAAATGTTGTGATACAATGAAATTGTCTATTTCTGTTTTATATACACCTTGCCTGTATGTACTCAAATTAATATTACATAACTTTAAATTCCCACATTTTATAACCTTATTTTCTTAACAACATTGCCTCTCTTTCTCTTTTTTTTTCTCTCAAATCACAATTAAAATCTCCTATCAATATTATATTCATATCTATTATGTGCTGAGGAGGGATGCTGAGTATATTGGGAAAAAGATGCTAAGGATGAAGCTACCAGGTAACAGGAAAAGAGGAAGGCCTAAGATAAGGTTCATGGATGTAGTGAGAGAGGACATGCAGGTAGTTGGTGTGACAGAGCAAGATGCAGAGGACAGGAAGAAATGGAAACAGGTGATCTGCTATGGCATACACAAGCTCGCATCTACCTGCATGTCTTTAAATTCACTTGACTGTGGAAAGGACATGCAGACTTTGCACAGAATCGAACTGGAGAACCTCTTGCTTTGAGGTGACAATGCTAACAGCTGCACCACAGCGGACACTGTAATACACAATTCAATACATTTAAACATTTATCTAATTTATGTTATCCATTTCCTTTCTTTCTCTCTTTTCCACTTTTTCCTTTAAAGTTTTTTTTTCTGTCTCTTACTTTTTTACTGATAAAATTCTTTTTCCCTTTAACTGATTTAAAATTTATATCTTCATCATGACTTATTTTAGAGCTTTCTTCTATAATATCTTCTGTTTTGTTGCTTTCTTTAACCTTATTTTTATTTTTGGCTTGTTTTTGCTTCCCTGGTTCCTCTTTGTCTTCTATTGCTACAGTTTCTTCTCTCTATATATTTTCTTTACTTTTGTTTTCCTCACTTTTTTCTTCTTCATCCTTTCTCTCTACTTTATAAATCATCCATAAATGCCCAATTTTGTAATATTTATTATATTTTAATTCACATTTGGTTGCATCATAAAATGTTTCCTCACAAATATGTCATTTCCTTTTATCACAATAATGTATCAAAAAAGCATCCTTCCCACAGGGGAAAAAAACATATTTTGGGTTGACCCCAGTATTTTACAATGCCTGCAATTTCTTATTTGTTTATCATACTAGGAATATGAGCATTTTTTTCTTTTTTCTTTTTCAGTAAATATGACAGTCCCATCCACCAGTCAATAATTCTCTATTATCATAAACTTTACTAAGATGCATAACTTCTTTACATTGTTTATTTAAATGTCTTTTCAGAATGTCTTTTTCAACTTCATTTCCAAATTGAACATGCATTTTCTCTCTTGTTTCTCTGTGAACTAATTTAACCAAATATGAATTCCAGAGATTACAATTCTTTTTCTTTCATACTTACCCAAAAAGCTTTCCGTGACACAGCCAATCTCAAATATAATGTCACAAAATGTATCTTTATAAATAAGAATAAATGCTCTTACCTCATGAGCCTTTACACCTAATGGCACCATCAAATTATCCCAAATGCCATACCTGTCTATTTCTTTTTCTTTTCTTCTCTATTGTAGATTCTTACAACAAATGTCCTTTGATTGCTGATATTATCTTTCTTCTGTTCCTCTCCCATCACTTTCCCTGTATTTTTCCTAAAGTACTCTGCATGCAATTTCTTTTTTAGACTGTCTTCTTTCGGAATAACTTCAAATCCCTCTGATTGGATTTTATCCACAATTTCACCATGAGAAACATCTTTTCCACTCTCTGGCTTGCTCTGCATTAACAATTCACCCAAAATATCATCCTGCAAGCCTCCTGACTAGAGAGTTATAATAATATATTCATCATTTCATAAATCATTTGCTTGCAATGAAGCAAACAAGCTTTGATGAAATAGCTCTTCTGAATAATATAATGATTCCATCACAACCATGGTGTTTGCCTCTATGCTAGCTGCTATCTTGGATTCCTTGAAGGCTGTTCTCCCAGCCACCTCTGTGTTAGGCCCAGAATTGACACTTTCCTAATGATCAGGGAAATATCCAAGATGCCCTGGCTGTATTTCCCCTAGTAGTATAAATAACACCTTGGGTATCCCTCAAAAAGAGGCTACTACTGTAGTGGGACTAACCTGGTCAACAAAGGACAAATAAATAAAAATAAATGCATACAAATAAATAAATAAAAATATTACAACTAGTTATGCCTGAAGTAAAGGTACACACGAAGAAAGCCCAGGAAGTGGAAAAATAAATTTATTATAGGAATGCCTGACTTGGGGATTTCCTGAGGAACTTGGGTGTTAGTGCTAGTACATACCACTAAAAACAAATTTCGATCCAAGTGGCAGGGATTATTTCAGGTGCTTGAAAGAATAACAGCCAGGAAAGAGAAAGACACAGCAAATCCATCACATTAATGTCTTGAAGCCATGGAATAGTTCAGAGTTCTGCACTTAGTTTACAAGGTGAAATGCATATAACACCAAAGAATCTCTCTCCCCTGAAGTACTACTAGAAAAATGCTAGTCCAAAGTACAAAACAAGAAGTGAGAGAATTTATTTTTAAGAAATGAAACAGTGCTCAAAGAAATGCTTGGGAGACATTAAAACATAATACAAGGATAACACATGGAGTGAAGCTTAAAGTAAGACCTTATAGAGTACTACTACACAGAAACAATAAGAGATGTTCAAAAATGTTCAAAGTTCACATAACACAAGAGTCCCAGATTGACTGGATCAGCTGGACTAGTTCCTAAACCTGAAGGAAGTATCAGGTTCTGTAATAACTTTAGGAAACTGAGCATAATTTCATATTCTGATTGCTATTCCATGCCCAGAACTGATTAATTGATCAAGGTGGTGGGAGGTTGGCATAATGTTTAAGTTGTTTACCTTACATACAAAAGGTGCAGGTTTGATTCTCACATGGGGTAATTGGCTAGTCTTAAAATGACACACAAGCACAGTTAGCCTACTACTAACCTGTGAACCTATAAGAACACAACACTATAGTTGAGAGATGGGTATTAATAATTATTACTGTCTTAACCAAAAAGAATATATCTTTTGTAACCATTGGTGGACTATTTTAGTATGCATTCTTATTGTTTGTCCTAAATGGATCCCCAGCTTCCTTTCCAAGGATGACAGTTAAAAGACTCTCATAATCCAAAAGTGCAGGCTATGTTACCATCTATAAGACATGTGGACTTGATTTTGAGTGCTATGAAAAGTAAACTGGTTGTGGTAGAAGCCAATATATATATATGGAATACCCTCGAGGAAGAGGATAGTAATACTAGAAGTAGAAAAACAGATCTCAAAAAATTAAAAGTTGTAATTGAGATGCAATTGTCTTTTGAGACAGAGTATTTACTGAACTAAACTCAGCTCAACTCCCCCAGAGACACGGAAAAGCCAATCCTCCACTGCTAGGCTTTCTTTTTGCCTTTTGGCTGTGGTCTCTCAATTAAAAGTACCTACATGTATGAAAAATAGATTAAGTATTAGTTTTATCACTGCCATTGCTCCCCCCACCCTAGTGGCAGGGTGTCCTAGGCCGTATTGTTCTTACTCCTTTAGCAAGTGTTCCCCTAGACTTAGAGTTTTGGCCTGAAATAGCTACTTTAATACCAACAAACTGCCATTACTTCCCTCATCCTGCTAACAGCTTTTTGTTCAACACTAGCAGTTAATGCTTGACTACCCGTGTGATTGTTTTCACTGATAGGTTTCGGGAGGCTGGTCCCTTTTAACCTGGTTCAATAACATATGGGTTTCCTCCATTAGTTTGAGCCTCTCTGCCTTACCAATTTCCTGGCATTTCAGCTGACTGGGATTTCTTGGCTAGTTACCTAACAGCTCCTCCCCTGACCAATCAGGCGAGGACAAAGGTTTTGTAATACCTGAGCTGGGAATGGCTCTATTTTCAAAGTATCTCTTATCCCATTCTGAGTCCCATCACCGAGTCCTTGCCACGTAAGTGTGTTGTGATATTTACTCTTGCTATGTTTAGGGCGCAGTGTCTTAAACTGTTTTGTGTTAATCTACCATGACGAATCACTAAAGAACTGAAACTCACACTACCTTAATTCCCTGAGTGCACACTGCTGCAATTGATATTAATTAGGGTGACCCAGAAGTACAGAATCAAATGCTTTTTAAAGGGTCTTGGAGCAAAAACATATGGTCATTGCAAATCCTTATGTTCCACTAGAAATGTTTGCTACAGAGTTTTATGTACATTAGAATTTGCATATATATAGTTAACAAAAAGCTAAATCTGCTTTGAATAATTTGTACCATAATAAATTCTTGTTACAGAGTCCTCTATACAGAGAAATGTTGCAGAAACTAACAGTAAAACCAAACTTGTTTATAATATTAACAGTATATACATAAAGCCCATTTTAGATTTCAGCATTTCAGGAAACAAACAGGACAACATTTTGAATAAAAAAACAAGGAAAGACTGTAATGCTAGAGGTAGCATGCAGTTAGATTTCAACATTTCAGGATAGTTGCCTTGTAAGAGGAATATGCTGTTTCATACTAAATGGTGGGGTTCAATATCATCCTTAAAACACTTAATTCAGTTTCCTTGAGCAAGTATTTTGAAGAGGCCTTTCTGAAGTTAATGAGAGATTCCAGACCTCTTCATTCATGTAACAGTCTTTTTCTTAATTCGGGGCCTAGTCAGAAGACAAGTTCTCCAGTAGCTGTTTATTTGGAAGTTTGCTTAATTTGATGGCCTTCTCCTGGGTACTTCTTAGGAAGTAATCCTGCTCTTGGATATGGAGTTTCCATATTCTTCTTCTTCTTCTTCATCTTTTGGCTGCTCCCGTTAGGAGTCACCACAGCGTATCAACTGTTTCCATTTCTTCCTGTCCTCTGCATCTTGCTCTGAGGAGCCAACCACCTGTATGTCCTCTCTCACCACATCCATAAACCTTATCTTAGGCCTTCCTCTTTTCCTGTTACCTGGCAGCTTCATCCTTAGCATCTTTTTCCCAATATACTCTGCATCCCTCCTCAGCACATGGAGTTTCCATCTAAAAAGCATAAAGCAGACACAGTTTAATATATTGTGAATAAGAATAACTGGGAGATAAGTTGAATGTTATGTGACTAGAATATATTTTAGACTCTGTAGGAGGCTGCATTGGTGAGATCTGTTGTCAGCAAGTAGGAATTAGGACAAATCTGCAAGTTTTATTTTCTGCCATCTGAAGTCTATTGGAATTGTATGTTCAGTAAAATGTAATAAGAGAAAAACTGTATTCCAACTTAGGGAGAAGAACAGTTTTGGCTACAGAAAAGAGGACTGGAGGGGAGAATAAATGAGATATTCTATATCAGAGTTTAGGCTGAGATAGTAATGTATTAGTTATTGTATCTGTATGATTTGAAAAAGTTAGAGCAGGATAAAGATTAAGTCCTAAGTATTTGCATTCTGAAATGAGGGGCGTGATGTTGTGGTTATCAGTGATGTTAATAGGAGGTAAATGAGGTCATTTTTGATGGTTTGTAAATAGCATAATGTTATTTATTTGTTAATTAGATGATGATTACACTCAAGGCTGATGCATAACTTACAGAAACGCTGTTGTTTGTTCTCAAGATCAGAGGAACATTTACTGGCTTTAATTAAAGAACATCATCTGCATAAATAATGACTTCAAGGTATGGGAAATCCTCTGTAAGATCATTATTTAATTATGAAAACAGAATGGGACCTAGAGTTTAGCCTTGTTGCACTCTTGTTTACAGTGCCAAGTGCTGATAAGAGATTTTTACTGTGGATATGGAATGGTCTGTTCTTGACAGTGTTATGGCCAACATTAAGTTTTGTTCAGGTTCATAAGTCAAATATTGTAGTTAACAGTTAACATCTTAGCTGTGACTAGACCATCATTAATGTTTCAAAAACAAAGGCAGTTGTAGTGAATCTGGTAGTGGTTGTACTGAAGGCATTCCTAAAACCATCTGATAGCAAGTCATAGAGCTCCTAATATGTTACATTATTTTTTGCAAATAATTTTTTCAAATAATTTTGTAAGTGGTAAAAGTGTGGTGATAATTCTAAAGTTCTTGATAGATTTCAATGAAGGTACTTTAGGTAGATGAATTACAATGAAGTGTTTTAAACCTATAAGCACTATTCCTGTAGTAAAAGAGAGATTATATATTTAGGTTAAGGTTTTGCAATTTTATCTAGTTCTCATTTAAGGAAGATGTCATATAACTGGGTGACTATATAGGACATTTTTTAAAGCTTTTTCAGGAGTGTGATGATTTATTTTACTGAAATCTCTCTAAAATAGAAGGATGTTTTTGCGTGTTCAGTTAATGGGCATACCACTGGCTAAGGTAAGTTTGGAGGATTGTGTTGAGATGAGGTAGATAGTTGAAAGGAATTAGTGATTTTTTTGTATACTGTAAATGATTACGTTTTTGTACTATCTTGTTAGGAGAGGTGTGCTGTTGTATTTTTAAGTTGTGGAAGAGTATCGTAAGTTTTTTTTCCTATTAATTCCTTTATTTCCTTTCAAAATTGTTTTGGATTACGGGTATAAGCAGTTTGCTTATTTCTTAAGTGCATGAATTTGCCTGAATTAATTGCTATTCTAGTTTGTCTTCTTATGGAGTTTAGAATTATTTGGGTTTTGTTTCCAGACTGGCATTGTCTCATCCCTCTGTTTCATGAGGGTATTAATGTCACTATTGAGCCCCCATTTCTGACCTTTCAGAGAACAGCAGAAGAGTAAGGCTTGTATGAAGGTCATTGTTATTAGTAAAGTAGGACAGTGCTTTTGATGGGGTGTGTATGAAGTATAAAGGGAACCCATCAATGCTTTAAAAATCTTGGTCTAGAATAGAAAGGGGTTCATGTTAGTCCATTGAAGGCAGTTTTGATGAATGCAAATAAATCAAAACCAGGTTGCTGAAACCACCTTCAATGAACTTTGAAGCAATTTTTTTGCAGGGTAGCAAGTGCCATTGTATTCTCCATGTGGACCCCCACAACACCCCCTGGAATTATCTATACCAACTCTAAGGTCACACAACAATGGAGAAAAAGGCAATCTCCACCACTTTCATCAAAGTTTATTTCATTGAACTAGCTTTGGTTTCTTTATGCTTGCTGAAATTGCCTTTGATGGACTGACGTGCACCCAGTAGGAACCTTGGCTTGGAAATGGTTGATCTGCTATAATTTCTGGGGGTAAATTTGTCTCTTTAAAAGATTAAAGTTATAGAACAGGGCAGTGGCTGAAGCAGCAGTATCCAATATCTGTACAAATGAGATGCAGACTACTATGGTTTCGGGACAGATGGTTTGGCCTGCTAGGATTGTTTTCTAGTTGTTTAGAGTTATTTAGCAATATAACCCATCAAAGGCATTGAGTAGATCCTTCAGCTGTTGTATTTACACTGAGGTCATCTGATGCAATAATATTATTAGGGAAGCCCTTTAGCAAAATGTTATTATCATTTGGGAAGATTTTTACTGAGGAAACTAGGGGAATGTGTATTACAGAAATGGTTAGGTGTATATGTTTCCTATGGTGAGGTTAGCTGTCTCAAATTTGGAAGTTCTGTCATTACCTTATTAAGAATTGTAGAAATTAAGAATGCTTAATGAAAATATTTTTACATAAGAAACATGACACCTAAACCTGATCTAGTGCAAGACTTGCTGTCATCGATGGTAATATACTAAGATTATATTAAGGTAAGAGCAATTGTCTTTAAACCAGGTTTCAATAAGTGCAGAAATAGAGGGTTTTCAGTAGAAATGCAGACTTTCAACACTGCCCATTTGTTAGTGATGCTGCTGTGATGTTTAGGCCTTTTTGTTAGTAATGGTGGTATTGTTAGTCAGGGGATCTGACGTATTGGTTGAAGTAGTAGTGATAATATAACTGCAAGTTGCAGTGGTTCTGAAAGAGTTGAAGTCAGCAGTATGTGGATTCTTTTAGAAGAAGTGATTCAAGGCTAGAGTGTATATCACCTAATTTAAGAAGTCTGTGTTTGATAACAGAGTAAATAATGTCTTATGTAGTGGAATAAGAAATGTCAAAGCTTTCTGAATTGCTTAACAAGGTTGGAGGAGTGGTGTAAATACATTTTGTGTTAAGTATTGATTCCTAGAACTATAGGTAAGAATCTCCCTGTAGTACTGAAGATGGCATGGTAATTCGATGGGAATTTTATATGTGTGTACTAACTGATTTGGTGCAAACTGTCTGTGAAGTAGATACAGAAGGCTAAACTGAGGATTGATAAGCTTAAAACGAATAACCTGGGGGGTACAATACTGAGGAATAGCAGAGAAGGGGTGTGTATCTGTAGAGGTGATATAGAAGTGAAGTTCTGTTGTCTGACAGAGAACAATGTGAAGATCTAGGGTCAATCTGACCTGTATGTGTAATGCTAGCAGTTTAGAGAACAGGATAAGTGGTACATACAACAGCAGCCCTACTGCCATATAGGCTGTGCAGTGTAAAGAATGGATGATGAATGATAGCTTATCCACCACATAGACTATGTGAGAAAAGGTAGTTGACAGCTCTGCAGGATAGTGAAGTGAGAAAGCATAGAGCTGACTAGCTGCTACTTGGGCTGAAAGTAGAAAAGTAATTACTAAAAAATCAATTTGTGACCTCTCATCTATGTGAGAAGGAGTAGATGACAGGATCAGAGAATATGGAAATGAGAGGGAACACCTTAGTCTAACAACCTTTAAGAAATAGGCCCATCCATCTGCCACTTATGCTAAGAAGAAGGGGATATGGGTAAAGAAGAAAGATTGAAGGAGGTCTTGAAATAGAGATTAGATGAATAAATAGCTGTAAAGAGGAAAAGAGTGAAAAAGAGAAAGAAGGGTTATGTATAATGACTCGGGTAAGATAGCTAAGTGTGCAGAGTATTACAGCATACAGATTTCAGACTAACTAGTTATAGAATGAGTGAAACAGGGAACGTGGGGAGAAAAAAGTTATATCAAAAGGGCTGTAATATGAAAAAAGTGAGAAGCATTAGTTATAATAATTATGTCTGTATTGTATTAGAAGGTACAGATTTCAAAGCCTACTAGCTGCAAAAAGAGTGAAGTCGACAAGTTGAAGCAATGATTCATAGATAGAGGAGGGTGAAGGGGTTAGCACAAATAATAGAGGAAGAGATAAATGGAGTAGCTTAGCTTAACTACCACTTAGGCTGAAAAAAGAAAACTTGGTAAATGGACAGCCTATCAGCCCTATAGGCTAATGAAAAGAAAGATATGTTTATCTGTTGGTTGTAAACTGTTATGATCTGCCTAACATATAAATATAAAAATGAAAATAAATGGAACAGGTCAAACTATATGATGCCTAAACAGAAAGCTGGAAGATCAATATCATTATAAAAGTTTTTCAAAATTAAGTGATATGCTTATTGAAGAGATCATGCAGTGAAAAAGAAAAAAAATAAGGCTCTAAGTTTGAATGATGATGTACACAGTGAATAGAAGAGTGGGAAAAAGAAAAGGTTTTAGCAGTAGCTGAAATTCAGGACCTAAAGTTTTGTTTTTGCTGTTTTGGTTAGTAAGCAATATCACTGAAAGTGATATTGCGAAGCATTTTGTTGTGACAAAAGAGTTTAATGAACATATTTATGTATATTTGTTGCTATTACATAGTTAGTATTGAAGAGAATGATTAGTTTGTTGAATATTTCAAAAGATTCTTGGAGAAAATGTGTGGTTAGAAAGTATAAAAGTAATATGATATGGAAATGAGTGAGAATGGGGGTAGGGGGAGGAGAATGTGGCAAGCGTCCCCCTGCCTTCTCTAAAAACAGTCAGAAGAGTAAGCATTTCATGCATTGATTTTTGGTGTGTCAGGTATAAAAGTTAACTCCCAGGCATACAATGTTGTCTCCCAGTCAATCAAGGCAAACAAGCCTACAAGAAACTCAGGTCAAGGCAATCAAGCTACCCCTTTAGCAAGTGTAAGGCTTACGTAAGTGCAGGATCAAATTAATCCACATTCCCTAATAGTGAAATTAAAATAATTAGTCCAAAATGTTATGGTTGCAGTTAATACATGAGTTAATATAAAACCTACAGAGTTAGGTAAAACAAATATAGTGTTGTGCTTTCATCTGGATCAAAGGGTGCACCCTTTATGCTCAGGCCCTGTACTAAACTGCAATATATGGGTTCACGGCATAAAAGAGTAAAGCAATAATAATAACAATAATAGTAACAATAATAATTGGAAAATGGAAAAATTGGAGATTAGGAATGTGTTATCAGTGAAAATGTCATCACTTAAAAAAATCTAACATGGCTTCTTGGCTCCTTGGTTGAAACACATGATATGTAAAATTTTTTGTTGCCATCATTTGGTAGATGTTGCTTTGATAAACGTGCCATTACTGAGAGATGTATAATGCTAACAATAGAAAACATGTTTTTAATCAAAGCTTCTCTGTCAGTGCAGAAGATATGTGCCAGTGTGTTTAACAAATGTAATCAAAAGAAGTAATTTATTACTAGGCTGAAGTAAGATTAAAGGAATATTAAAAATATGAATATATCCAATCCATTTGCAATATGTTTTGCACCTGTCAGAATTCTGATTTAAAGCAGACGCTATAGTCTATATCAGAAATTATGAGAGAATACAACAGGATGCAAATTATTCTAAGATGTAGAAAAATGCTTTATCTTATAATACTATTTCTGTAAATGGATTAATTCCTAACTTTTTTGAAAATTTTAGTTAATCCATTGATTGAATGTTTATGTTGTCTCATTTGCCTGTTTTATCATTGTCTTATATATAATTGCTTTTGTGATGTCAGTGCACTGGCCCAGTAATCAACCACTAACACCAGTGAGAGGCATGCACATTGGGAAGGATAACAAGTACACACACAGTAAAGTACAATTTCCCTTAAGAGCACACAGAGATCAGTCTGGGGGGATGGTTTCTCCATTTCTCTCCAGATCCCCAATAAGACTCCCCACTGGCACAGCTATAGAGTGGAGTCCTTAGCCAGGGTTCCAAGCCAAGACCTCCCACCACTCCCTCTGTCCAACCAGTGCTTCGTGTCCCTGCCCAAGTAGCTGACACACACACACACACACACACACACACACACACACACACACACACACACACACACACACACATGTACACACTTTGAGATATGATTTATATACAAACACACAGACATTCCTGAGGAAGGCTGGCACAGGTTCACTAAGTATGCCCCTTCTGCCCAGGCTGTAAGGTAGTGATCCACTGCCACCAGAACCCCTCCTTATCAGCTACTATATGGCCCTTCCCGATGGGTGACCAATTTTGCTGTGTAATAATGCTGTTATCCAATTAGTAAGTGTGACTAGAACTTTTAAGGCTATTGGAGTGGCTTGGACAGTATCACTAAATACATGCAAGTACTCTAGAGCTTAAATTATCTCTACACAAAACAGCAACAGTTGACATTTTTTAAATATTTAATAATAAATAATAAAAACACAAGACAAATCTCATCAGTTCAACACAGTACTAGTCAAGAGTTCAGAAATCAGAGGAAATGCTTTAAAACAATATTCTTGGATAGTTTGACATAAATATAGAAAACAGATAGATTAAATCTGACTAAATTCCTATCTAACTCTAAGAACAATGTTGTTGCTTCTTTCGGCTTTTCCCAGTTAGGGGTCGCCACAGCGGAACTCCGGTCCGCTAATGATTGGCAGTAGATTTTTATGTGCCGAGTTGCCAGCTCTGATGCACAACCTTCAACGAAGGTACGCCCATTCACGCATGTCTCCACACAGAAGACACTCTAGCTGAGAATCGAACAGGACAATGTCTTACTGTGAGGTGACAATGCTACCGCAGCACCACCACCGCAGTATAACTCTAAGAACAATACTGTTCTAAATTCTACTTACATATAGAGCAAAGGCTGAGTGCTGGTGATGTTGACAGTTCTGATAGACAAATGCAAAATGCTTTCTCTTTCTCTCTGAGATCTCTTAAATTGATAATACATCACTGCTGACTCACTTTAGATTACATCATTCTTGACACTTCTCTAGCTCCCAGGCTACTAGAAACTCTAAATTTACATTTCTTAGTAAGCTTGCACCTGGTCAGGAAGCTACAGCAATAAAACACATTATACATGTAAAATCTTGCAATTAACTTTTGTCCTAAGACAATAGAAAGAATTCCTCCATCCAGACATCCTGTCTCTAAGCTTTAAGTTCAAACAGTCATAAAATGCTTTACTTTATCCACTTTCTTCCAGCAGGGTACACTGTGGTTACATTTTTGATATAGCACAGTTTTTCTTACAATTTACTTTTCTTACATTTGTAAAACAGCCTGTGGATTATATTAATATTTACAATGACATAGAATTATATACAAAAGTCTATCTAGCTAGGCTGACAGCCTTTCAGATTTTCCCAGTTTGCTTTATCAGTTGCTGTTATTCCATTTGAAGGTACTATGGTCATGTACTTGTATTATTAGGAAAGGTATTTTATTGTCCAGTTGTTATTACTTTTATTTATTTGTTATTCAAAATATCATCATCACAAAGTCTTTTTCTTTAAATACCTTTACTGAATTATCACTTGTGACATAGGCAAATTTACTTTTATACAAAAGCAATAAAACTGTGTTAACAAATTAACATTAACAAACATTATACCTCACATATATTGCTATATATCATTATAACCTAAGCAACATTTCATAAATTATTCAGTTTCTGTTCATCTTTATTAAACCAACACTGACGACATAAAAAACATACTTTTATATAAATGAAAGCAAACCACACCGACACAATCCTAGTTGCAAGCATTTTACATCAAAAACCATATTGACACACTCCCAGTTGCAAACATTATGCATCACTTATAATCTACCCAATCATTTTAGATCAAGTATCAAGTAGCTCATAGTTCATTTAAGTCCTGCCTTCTTTTAAACCTCATTCATCCCCTCTATGTATTGTTCCTACAATTCCCATTTTTCCTATGTAGTTTGCTCCTACCCTTTTCTAAAGATCTCAGTTCCAGTTGTTTTTATCTCTGTTGCTCTATTCACTACTTCTAATATAGCTGGTTTAGATTTTGATTTCCATTTTCTAGTAATTGCTTTTTTGGCAGCCACCATAATTAGACACAGAAAGGCCTTACCATGTCTAAGAAATTCTGACTCTATATCATAGATCAGAAAAATCATCTCCCTCATCACACCAATCTGCTGACTCAGCATCTCTGACAGTGCATCTCTTAAAGTCCACCAGCCCACCGCAATCCCAGAAAATATGTTCACAAGCATCTCTTTCTTCCCTGATACACCACCAACATTTGCTGTCTACCTGACAAAAAAATTCTTTGAAGTCTATTTGGGGTATAAAATATCCATGTAAACATTTCCAAGGAAGAATCCTAAATCTTCTAGATTTTGTTGCATATTTGGGAGACATACTTATATCCTCCCATTGTTTCTTAGTGAATTACTTATCCGGTCTCTCTTCCAATTCCTTCATAACCTCCACTGACTGATTCTTACAGTTATCATACAATATTTTATATGCTCTACTAAGTCTTTGAACTTGCTTTCCCAAGCAAGATAAACTTCCATTTTATCAAGGATAATTGCTGATTCCTGACAATGTTATTAGCTCTAATTAGATGAGTCAGGAGAAGCTGCATAAAATCCACAAATCTCACTTAAGTGTATTGGTTTTATTCTAAAGCAAGTGTAAGTAAAAAAAAAAAAACTTATGAATATAGCCTCCTTAAAATACAAAAAAGTTAAAATGTACAGTTTATGATGCAAAACATGTTATTTTTATATTTAATTTTGTTGGTAAGGGCAGAACTTGAATAATTTTTTTCTCAGAGCTGAAAATTCCTGCCATACAATGATGAAAGACTGAACCCACAATGCCTTACTAACTAGATTAATGTACAGACTAGACACAATAAAGCCAATGTGGTGGTGATACCCAGTAAGGCCCAATAATAAAACAAAATCCATAACTAAAAGCACTGAAGCACTTTAATAAAACAGAAAATAAAAGAATGGCCAAGCGCTTTCATCCTTAGTCTTCTTCAGAACCATTCAATTTTAACACAACATCCTTTTAAATAGTGATAAAAACATCATGTGATCTCAAAGAACTTAGACATGTCCATCTTAAAGACAAATAACATACAAAATTAATCCATCATAAAATCATAGTTTTTTTCTTAAGTACTGGTAAAATGGAGGTGTGTTCATTAATACCTGGTACTATTGTGACATTTAATCTTATCTGCCACTTTAATTCACACTTATCCACTTTATTTTCACAGTACCTTCCATTTTCATCTTTTTTAACTTTTTCCAATATATCAAAAAGAAATCTATTGCCTTGACAAACCTATTTTGTATGTTTATAAAGGGCATTGTTTTGATCACAATTCTTAATAGCATACAAGTGTTCATAAATATGTTTGCAAAGACTTCCAATGGTTTACCAGTAAAAATAATTACAATTTTTACAAATTGCAATGTATACTATTCCAGAAGAATCACAATTTCCCATATCCAACCAAATACATTGTGAAGGTTCACCAATAACTACATTCTTTTCCTGTAAAATGTAACTACAGTATTTGCACATTCCACATTTTTGATACCCCGTCTATCCTTTTGGTTTAGTTGTATAGTGTCTTCTAAAATATGTTTTAAATTCCAGCATGTTTTTATACAAAACTAGGTTTTAGGCCCACGGTGTCCATAATCTCAACATTACTCCCAAAGATTACCCAGTTTTTGGTCATGATTTCACTCTCACCACCAAATTGGATAACCATAAAATTTGAAAAGGAGTCATTTGATTTTTCATTACATCTATGTCACATCTTGAACCTAATAGGGTGGTATACCTGGTACCCCGTTCTCCCAAAATTTTCCCCAATTTCTAACAATAGCCATTCTGCACATCCTCTTTTTAAAAACATAGTTATTAGGTTTCCCAATTCTAATTTAAACAAAGGGATATCAGAACACATTTCTGCCACTCTAACCATTTGACCCTTCACTCTGTTCTTTTTAGTGTAAAAAGGGTGTTGACTTTTAAAGTCCAAGTAACTACTGGAAAAAGTTAGTTTCCTGTAAAGCTTGGAGCCAAATTTCTTTTCTTTCCTGTTCTTAAAGATTGTAACATTTAAAATATCCATTGGTCGGTCAGAATGATTGTGAGTAAATCTCAAAAAAGAATTGCTTTTCCTAATCAATTGCACAACTTCCTCCTTCTTATCATCAGTTTTCTTCCATAAAATAAAGATGTCATCCAGAAACCTTAGGTATAGGTGCCAATACTCGTTAAACCCAAAGGTAAAAATGTGTTTTTTCTCCCACTCATACATAGCTAAATTTGTTGGGGCACAATTAGCACCCATAGCTACCCCGTAACTTGTCGAAAAAACTTGTTTCCAAATATCATATAATTATTTTTTAAGATGATTTCCATAACTTTGACCACAAAATTGGTCAATGTAGCATTCAAAGTTGTTAATTCAGAAATGGCCTTACCAAATAAGTCTAAGCCTTCACTGTGTGTAATGGATGAAAAAAGATCGACAACATCAATTATGGAAAACTCCACTTCATCAGTGTAGAATTCTTGTTTGATGTTTTCAAAAAGTCCCAAGAATCTTTTAATAAATAGGCTTTATGGCATTTTGAATCAGCCTATTTGTGAATACTGCAAGTGAGTATGTCATACTATTTCCAGCTGCTACAATTAACCTATATGGCAGTTTGTTAACTTTCTTATGTACTTTGGGTATACTAAATACAAAAGGTGTAGCTGGGTGCACATTAACAAGAAACTCACAAACTTCTTCATTAATTACTGCTTGATAAAGGGAGTCTTCCAAAAATAACTGCACCTTTTCTGTGCAATATTAATTTAGTTAGTAGACACAAGTTTGCATCTATCTAGATCATATAAAGTTGCATATCACAATCATAATCTTCTTTGTTGACCATCACCATACCACCCCCTTTGTCTGATTTCATTACATGCAAAGAGTCATTACTTCACAACTCATTTAACAGGACCATTTCTTCCCTACTTAAATTGCAGTGTTTTCCTTTTAAACTATAAAACTGCTGTTAAATGTCCTGAATACAAATCATCTCATAGTTGGCTATTATTGGTTGAATAAACTCCTTTTCTTTAAATTAATATTTTAATTTCCAGCTAATGTCTTTGTGACTGTCCTTTAAAAATAACTGAAGATTCAGTTCCCTACTAAATAATTTGAATTCAATCAACATGTCAGCCACATCAATCTTTTTAGATGGACAAATTTCAAACCCTTTTTAAAAGAGTGAAAAATGTGTTTGTGTAAGGGTAATATCTGTGTAGTTAAAAATGTTGAACCCTTCAAAACTCATCATTTTTCCACCAAAGGCTGCAATTATTTGACCTTTTTGCTGTGACTCTCTTATTAATTGTCCTTGTTGTTCTTTTTCCAACATAGTCTGCCCCCTTGTTTTTCACATTCATTGGTGTATAAGATTGCCCTAAAATACTGTTTTGTTTGTTTTTATTTTTGTTTGAAATCCTTTCAGATCTCCTAAGTTCTGTTTGCTCTTCTTGAAACAGACCATCATCACACTGGTTGTTCCAACCTAAGTTCATTGTATTCCCACCCCGGGTCCATCTATTATAACCACCTGTTGCTCCCATCACACTCTGTCTGCCCTTATAAATACTATTCCAGTCATTAGGTGTTAGGTATGCTTTGGGTAACGGGTATGCCGAATTATTATTATATTCCATTTCACCCCATCCAACTTTTTATTTTTCCTTTTCATGTTAATCTTAACCTGATTTTCAACCCTATCATAAATATTTTCATATTTCTCAACATAATTTTCTAACAATACATCATCCAAAATATCATTATTAAGCTCATCAGCCTTGTCCAAAAGTTCATTAATTTTGTTGTCATTCAGCCTGACTATAAATGGCATTAGTTCAATATCATGTCGATCAAACATTGCCAGTAACTTTTCCATCTCAGTCTGGCCTAATGTAAATACTTGAATAAACAGAATAAATGGAAAAAAGTTCTTTAATTAATGCACAGTCAAGCATAGAAATTCTTCACACTTAGACTTCATCAGATTAAAAGAACATTAACTTCCCCCATACCTTTTATACTTCCTGTGGTTGTCACTAACCAATCAAGTAAAAACTTCATTAAACTCATTTAACATACAAAGTTAAAAAACTTTGCATAAGCAACCCTGTTCTTTTAATCTGATAAAGTCTGGGTGACAAAAACATTTCTGTGCTTGACTGTGCATTAAAGTGGTGTATGTTTGGTGGTTACTAGTGGATTTTACACCATTTCCTTCTTTTTTTGCTGTTTGGTTTCAGTCTGGCCTAATGACAATACATTAGGGAACCTGAACATCCTGAGTCCCTTTGAAACCCTTTTCCTTTTAATGATTTCAGTTAAAAACACATTGTCACATTGCAGGCTACAAACTTTTGTCAGCACAGTCTCTACTTCATTTAATTTCCTTTGAAATTATTTTGATGTACTTACAGTTCTGGTGTTAAAAATTAATTCAGTATCTAGCAAACTCTTGAAATGACCTCTTGGTTCATTTGAAGTATTCTGAAACATCCTCTGTCCACAAGGAATAGATTCCTGAGAGGCCAAGTATATATCCAAAAAATTCCCCCTGGGATGTTCATTCTTATTTGAGACATCATTTTCATGAGATACCACATGCGACGTTGCTGCAATGGTCCTTGGGAGTTGTAGTTCATCTAACTAGGACTGTAGCTGACTTAGCTGCTGTGAAAATAGTTTTCAAAATTGAGTGAGCTCCTCTTTGTTCCTGGTGCTGTTCTTATGACCGGTTGAAATACCACCTGTTGGGAGCCAACCCCTGAAATATTTTCCCTACCAATAAGGATTTCTGGTGTCTCAGAAAATTGTTGAGATAATGTACCTAACTGACCCAGGAAACACCACCAACATGCTGAATGACATAAACTCAGAAAAAAACAAAACAGTGTGCTCTACCAAAGGCAAAAACACAACCAGACACAATAAAGCCAATGCGGTGGTGATACCCAATAAGGCCCAATAATAAAACAAACAAAACCCATAACAAAAAACACTGAAGCACTTTAATAAAAAAGAAAATAAAAGAATGGTTGAGCGCTTTTGTCCTTAGATTTCTTCAGAACCGTTCAATGTTAACACAACATCCTTTTAAATACCAAGATAAACTTCCATGTTATCAGGGATAATTGCTGATTCCTGACAATATTAATAGCCCTAATTAGATGAGTCAGTAGAAGCTGCATAAAATCCACAAATCTCACTTAAGTGTATTGCTTTGATTCTAAAGCAAGTGTAACTAAAAAAAGAACTTATGAATATAACCTCCTTAAAAATACAAAATGTCAAAATGTGCAGTTTATGATGCAAAACACAAAATTTTTATATTTTATTTTGTTGGTAAGGGCAGCACTTGAATAATTTTTCCTCAGAGCTGAAAATTCCTGCCATAAAATTATGAAAGACTGAACCCACAATGCTTTACTACCTAGATTAATGTACAGACTATTCTATTTCCATGTTAAATGCATCAAAAGTAGTTTCATACTTTCTGGAATGACAAATTCTCATCCATTTCTTGCAGATGGTACATTTCATACTAAAAATTAAAAGATGAAGTGTAATAGTGACAACATAATGTAAAAAAAAAAAAAGCAGTTCCTCTAAAGAGGGAAGTTTTTATTTCCCACAATGCTTCGCAGATGTATGTAAACCATTGCTCAATACCAACTGTAACATTATTTTTGGGTGTGGCTATTGAGAAAATTTGATTAAACAGTGAAATTTAAAAATAAAATAAGTCAGTATAATCATTTTTTTTGCAAAACCACTGGCATCTTTATCATGGGAAGTACACCAGGAAATGAAATTCATTGTAAAACAAGTATACATCCAAAAGTGAACAATATACTTTAGTTATCATAGCATGCAATTACAAAAAGAACAGGAGTTTTATTTTGGCAAAAGTTATGAGAAAATATCAAAGCATTAGTAGAATGCTATGAGATCTGGTTGATGGTTCATAATACAAACAAGAAAGATAACATAATTCCACATGATATTCCAGGACTCCCATGACATGAAGCAGGGATAGGTCTTTTCCAGTCCAAAAATAAACATTATATAATTTATGTGGATTACTGCCCAAAGTACCCCAAACTCATTCATCTGAAGGATACTTCAAATACTGTTGGAATTAGTGTACTCAAGGATTTCTTTTACTTTTTTAAACACTGAGTGATAAAATTCATCGTACAGCGTCTGCAAAATCTACAAGTAAGGAATATGGTAAGAGAACAATTCTCACTATGAAAACACAGAAAATAAAACAGACATCTCTCCACCTACTGATCTCTCATTGCTCAAATCTTTTATATGGGCAGAACTCACTCCATAACATTTTTCAATAAGCAACAGTCTTGTTGTGAACTTGATAACTATGTTTGCATTGTTTTGACCGCATGACTGTCAGAAAACATTTAATATAAGATTGAGGAAATAACAAGTGGTGCAAAAGATACAGTTTCATAGGTTCAAAGGTAAATACTAGCCTAGCTGCTCTTGATGGTCATTTTAAGCCTAGCCAGTTTCCTTCTTTGTGCTTGAGGTAACCTATCTCATTTGGTTTGAGACTGGCCTTACCCATCCCATGGTCAATAAGTATATGTTATCCCTAATGAGAATAACTGGGATCATACTGTCAATAATTTGAAGGGAATCATGCATGGGATAAAGCATTTGGAGCTGCATCTGTCAATTAGTAGTATAGACTGCAGTTCTGGGATACATTTTCTGTTTCCCATCCATAGGTCCAAGTTGTGCTTGAATACAGACAGGGATGAACTTTGTTTTATGTGGATGGGGAGTCTACTCCAGTACAGGTCTTCTATGAGATATACCTGTCCCTCTAAACCATCCTGTTGATGTTACAAATGAGGTTTAAATCCCTAGGCTGAGTATTTCTGATGGTATTCGACTTGGTGATGTGCAGTAACTCCATCAGCAATGGGATGAAGGATGCCTTGTATGCCAGACATAGGTCACCTCTGCGTGTTTTGAGTATAAATATTATATTTATATTTAGCTATAATATATCTGAGTGTATGTATATTTGTTTTGAGAAGCATATCAGAAATGTCCATCTTACCGGAAGGAAAAAGAGTAATTAGAAATTTATCAGTAACTTCTAAAGCTGCCTCAAAAGAGAACAATACTAAAACAAAACGACAGTTTATCTCAATTGTTAAAGCAATCAAAGTCCAGGAATGAGGTGTAGAACAGCTAAATGTACTGGTGAACCAACACAAAATTAAATCCAGTAACAAAAAGGCACAGCGCGACCATCCATGTAAACAAGGTTTATTACTTCAAGCTTTCGAGTTGAAACTCTTTTTCAAGAATGAATCAGTACACTAAAACTACAGAATAAATATAGAACACCACCCAATCACATAAGATCTCATAAACACATTATATAATTATACAATTTACATAATTAATATAGTCGACTAAGCCTAATTCACTAAAAATCTAATCTATGAAAAAACTTCATTAAAAAGAACATTAAAAAAAATGGTCAAATTAACAAATTTCATTACTGCCTAAAAAGCTCCACAAGACAACTGTAATACTTTAACATATGCTTGTCTTAATTTTAAAATGGGTTTAATACTATTAGTTTTATTAAGCCCTGGATAGACATCGGATCTAAAAAAGTTTATCCATTTGTATTCTGCTCTCTCTGTGGCATTCACAATGCCCTCACCCTCTTGATTTTGCAAACTCTCTGCAGTATCCTAAATTTAAATGTATGTTCATTCCCACAATGTAAAATATGCTTACTAAGTGCATTTGTCTCAACCCCGCCCCCTTCTTATATCAGATAAGAGGGATTCAATTCTCTCCTTGAATTCACAGTTAGTTTTTCCAATGTAAAAACACATTTTTCACAGTTAGCCAAGTAAACTAAATGTTCACTACTGCACATCCCAAGTGCCTTAAACATAAAATTAACTTGTTATAGGATGTCCTGTTTCCATATTAATGAACTTACAAAAGGTGCAGTTATAGCAGGGGACTGTCCCCTTGTTAAATCTCTGTAACTCTTCATTTTTATCAAAATCTTTATAGTAAAGAAGTTGTTTGAGGTATTTCTCTTTCTTATATACAAAATAAGGCTTTTCTCCTACTATTTTCCCAACATTAACATCAGAACTAAGAACAGTCCAATTTATTTTAATTATGGACTGAATCTGCCTAGAATGTCTGTTGTACTTCATCATATATTCTAATTTATTAAATCCAGCTTCTCTCACTGGGCTGGTCTTCTGGGCATTATTGTCTTCTCTAAGTAAATATGGTTTAGCCACATTAGGCCTTTTAGATTTAACATATTCTACATTCTTAGTAAATAAATCCCTACTATAACCTCTTGACAAAAAGTCCTGTGCCATAGTACTAATTTCAGCTGCAAAACCTTCTTCAGTGGTGTTTAGCCTACTGGCTCTCAAGAATTGACATTTTACTACACCCTTATAAACATGAGTGGGGTGCATACTGGAATTATGTACATATCTAGTTGCTTGTACCTCTTTCCTATATATAGATGTATGAATTTTACCATCAATATTCATCAGTTTAACATCCAAGAAAGTGATTTCCTCTACTGAACAAGACATTTCAAACTTAAGGAAGTTGGTGCTATTTTGTAGATGTTTTAACAAATAGCTCCAATGCCTCCTTACTACCTCTCCACAAGAATACTATGTCAACTACAAAACAGTTATAGTGCATTAAAGCACTATTATAATATTCATTTTTGTTAGAATCAAAAATAGTGTATCCTTCCCATCTAGCCAACACTATGTTAGCATAGCTATTTGCTACAGGTGTGCCCATAGCTACTCCTGAAGTCTGATGATCACATCATCCCCAAACATGAAAACATTATTTTGCAAAACAATATCCAGTAGAGAACATAGCAGTGAAATTTTATTTGCAGTAAAAGTGCTGTGCTTAACTAGAAATTCTTTAACATATTCAATACCCATATTATTAGGAATAACCGTAAATAAGGACTTAATGTCCATAGTTACAAACAACACATTTATCATATTAATATCCAAAAACATTCTCAATAACTCTAAAAATTCACCAGTGTCCTTTATATAGGACATACTGTGTTTCTATAGAGGGTTATTTAAGTTGCTGGTCTAAATATTTTGAGATTGCTGTAGTAGCCCATTGTTTTCTTGAGACTATAGGTCTCATTGGAGGGGTGAAGCAAGTTTTTATGGAGCTTGGGCAACCCATATATAACTGGGCAGATAGGATGATCTATGTAAAAATAATTATACTGTTCAGGAGTAATTGCTAACTACTTTAAATAGTCATACAATTCAGTTTTAATCCTATATATCATTCCATTCAGCTCTATAACATTTATAACCTTAAATGTTGCACTGTCATTTCAAAATTCATACATCCGTTCTTGATATTGTTCTACATTAAATATAACTGTTTCCCACATTTATCAGCTGGTTTCAGTATAATGTCTGTCCTTTAAACTAAGTCCATTAATACTTTTCTTTCATTATCATTCAGGTTATGAAAACTAGATGATTTTCCATTTAAAAACAAATCATAAACATCATTCTCACATAACTGTAAAAAGGCTGTGACAGTCGCTGTGCTATTAGGTAAAAAAGTGCTAATTCTTTTTAAGACATTTTCAGTGCTGGCATTATTATTCCCAAATAACATTTTTAGATCTAAACTCCTAACAAACATTCTTATCTCTGTAATGCTGTCATTCAGTACACCATTACCAGATGGAATAAAAGTTAAACCCTTATCTAGTAAACTTAATTCCAGTTCAGAAAATTCAAATCCAGACAAGTTAACAACAGTATGTCCTGCTAAGTCTTTTTGCTTCTTGCTACAGGGCCTACCTTCGGTCTTGCCCTCAAGTCTTTCCTTTGTGGTGTTCCTCTTTGCTTGCTTCAGTCTCTCTCCCTCTGCTTTTTAGATTTGTTTTGCCTAACAAACTACTTGTTGTCTCAGTGGTAGAAATGTTACTATTATGAACCTCACCAGTATGGTTCTTGTCAGCCAACAATTCTTGGTCTGTAGGTTCTATATTTATTCTGTGGTGGCAAGTGAACACAGCCCCTCAATTAGTTTGAGTACATATTGTCTTCTGGGGAGAGTTAGTCATTGGTGTTGCAACTATGCATGTCTATTGTTTAAAATATATTGTTTTGAAGTTTTTGGTAAAATACAATATAACACAAAGTGGGGGTGACGCCTCCCACACCCCCCTAACTATATATACAAAGTCTAGGATCACACTACAGTTTTTACTTGCCTTATAGTACTCTACACAGTGCCATATATACTAAGTTCAGTTCAGTGAAATGAGATTCGAGATTCAGTGAAATGAGTTTTCAGTAATTTATGTTTTCAGCGAAGTGGTATGGCTGAAATGAAATTCAATGAAATTCAATGAAATGAGATTCAATGAAACAAGGTAGACCCATATATATATATATATATATATATATATATATATATATATATATATATATATATATATATCTGGATCTACCTGACATGGTCGACAGTTCATATAGTCAAAAGTTCATTTGGTCGACAGTTCATTTGATCGACAAGCATTTTAGGTGGGGGGCTTCGCCCCCCACACCCCCCCTAACTATATATATCAACTCCAGGGTTGCACAACATTGGGGAAGGGGGCAAATCTGCTTGTCGACCAAATGAACTGTCAACCAAATGACTGTCGATTATTTGAACTGTCGACCATGTCAGGTAGATCCATATATATATATATATATATATATATATATATATATATATATATATATATATATATATATATATATATATATATATATATATATATATATATTGAGAGAGAGAAAGAGACTAGACCAAGAGATAAGTAGACAAGAAATTATAAAGTCAATCACTAGGGTGAAGCCAGGTTAAATAACAGTGAATGGCAGTGAATGATCATTTCTCAGTGTAATTCTAAAAAATAACTGGATAACATAAAGGAGAAGACTTACCCAAGGTACTCAACAGAAACGTGGTGGAAAGCTATGGTCTCTTAACAAGTTTTAATATGCAATTAAAAGCAGAATACAAAACACAGTGTAAAGAAAACAAATCATAGTATACAAAATAGAAAAGGGCAATAAACTAATACAAAATACAAACTTTCCTTCACAGCAAGCTGTGACAAACTCTAGGTGAGGTTTTCCAATAAAGCCAGTAATACCTCTCAAAATGCTATATTTGGTTTCCTGTTAAATCACTGAGTATTACAAGTCAGTGAATGAGGTTATAGTGTCTCATACTTCTTATTTTTCAGAAAGTGGATGTAGATGTAAAACCTGTATATTAATTTTATAAGTGAATAAGAGTAATATTTACAACTAGCTCTTTCTTGTTTTGTTCTATTATTTTTGGCTTTGTCTGGAATTCTTGAGCATAGAAGTTGACTGATATTTTGGTTTATTTCTCTTAAAATGTATTGTTTTCTGACAAATTGTTGTGGATTGCAGTCATAAAATAATGTTAGACGTGCGAGTTTCAGATTTCCTACCCCTCAGAATATGTTTGCTAATGCAAAGCTTTTATTAAATATGTAATAACAATATTTAAAATTGGTCCCTGAGTTTTGTTTGTGAGTCTTGAGCTAAAAGCTAATGTGGTTCTGACAGCAACAAACTGAAGTATATTGCTATGTTGTGTGTGCGTCTATTTATACATTGCAGAGCTTTTATATGTTATAAGCAGGAAGGTCAAAAGACTGGTGCAAAAAAGTAAGAGTTTATAAACAGCATTTTTGTCAGATGGAAAAACGGTTTTGGAATGTTGCTCTCCATCACATGGAAATAAAATGAGCATTTTTTCCTGGGGAAAGGAGGAATCACATTAAAAATGGCCCATGTGGGCAAGTAATTTTTAATCTTTTAATTTTTAATTCTTTAATCTGTGTGCAACTTCATGATAAATGCATAGAGCTCCTGTCCATTTCTAGACAGAGGTGACTTCTGTATTTCAACTTATATGCAACATAAAAGTATGTTTATTGAAAGTTTCATAACTGTGTCATGAACAAATAAAAATGCACAAATGTTATGCTAATACTGCTAACTAAATTATAGTTATGATGGACATGTATAGCAAGCTGAGAAACAGGCATGTGTATCTTTTTACAGTGCGACAAGGATAAACTATTCTTGTAAATTATGCTTTACTTTTATCATTTGTAGCATGCAAAAGGGGAAATTTACACATTTGTGTCCACACCATAAAGATCATTAATTTCTGCATACATACATTTAGAATACTATGATTTTGACCCTCTGCTATGATATTCAATGGATTCAGCTATGTTTTTTTTTAAAGCTGAGAAGTTGAGAACTATGATGTTAACATTGGGAACATCAAGAGAAAGCAAAGCGGTGAAGAAAAGTATACAGTGAGATTGCAAATTAGAAAGATGCCAAATACTAGGACTGCAGGTCTGGGAAATATTAGGTTATACTAAGTTAAGAATTATAAAACAATGAAGACAGAAGTGCAATTGCTGTTAGGTAAATGAAAAGGGAAAGCAGGCATCCCCATGGCTGAATAAACACAATTTAGCCAAAAATGTTATATGTTTGCAGTTTTTGGTTTATTCTGGGTAGCTTCATTTGCAGTTGTGGGAAAACTGTATTTATACATTATAGTGCACTTCTATCTGCTTAAGCAGAAGTACTTGTAAATGTTAGTTGTTTGGATTTTGAACCCTATCTGGGGCCCTAGTCTAGTAGTTTCATTGTCAGTTGTGGGAGAGCTGAGAACTACTGCCAGATTTGAAATGCATTTAATCATTTATTACTGCATTTTCCATAAAAAAAGTGTTACTGGTAAATTTCTGCATAGATTGGTGCCATAGATGGTGGTAGAATTCAGTAGAAAGAGTATTGTATATTCTGCTCCAGGATTGTTACTTATGTACTTTTACAGTTATTTATATTCCAGTTTTGCTGCCAGAGTCATACATTCTGTTTAAAATTTACCTGCTTAAAGTTGCATTTCAGTGCCTTTCTGCTCCCCTGCTCATTGAGTGTCTGCCCCATCCCCCATTGAAACATTAACCTAACATTTCTGAAATTCTAACCTGCCTGGAGCCATTGACCTGTAGTTCAAAGTTATAGGACTAGAGCACCAATGTTGGCTTTATTTGATTAGCTTCTTGCAGTGTGAATTTTTTCTCAACTCTCTCAGCTGTTTTTTTTGTCATGGTTTTAAAAGGCTATGTCTTTGTCCTCCACTCTTTATGGTAATCCTATACCAAAGTGCCTCCTTCTCTTCAATTGCTTTTGTCTGTTGTATAAGCTTTTTAATGCTTTTCCCACCTGGTGTTTTTTATAGATCCAGAACACTGAATGCCCACCAAGCAAATCAGTATTGCTATTGAGTAAACCGTCTTTACTGCATATTGTCTCCTGCTCACTTTCCCAGATCTACAATCTGCTTGGTAAGCTTCACACTCTGAGTGGGTCCTGAGTTAATCTTGCTCCATTCTTGACAGATAAAGTATTGACTTTAGAATTTTGCAGTTCAGTTAACTGTTTTGGATTGTTCCTGCTTCATTTTTGCTATGTTTGTTGATTTTGTACTTTAAACCATTTTAAAAGTCCCTAATACTTGAAATCACTTTGCCCAGGTAGTGTTTGTGGTGCATTACACTGTCAAACCATATTTTTTGTGTTTTTACATTAAGAGGACTAGGATAGTCCATCTAGTGGCTGTAGGTGGTGGCCTGGTCTGTCTGAGTTAGGGAAGCTGAAAGTGTAGTAGCTTATTGGTCATAGAACTTAGAAGTATACATTTGGAGAATGTTCATGCCACTGCCCATCTTGCAGCAGTGGTTTGTAGCACCCTGTATAGACACAAATGCCTAGTAACCAAATGTTCCCTATAACACCACCTCCAAAACTGTACAAGTAACTCAGTGTATGTACAAAAACTATTTTGTGTGTTGAGTAGCAAAGAGCAGCTTGTCTGCATGTTGAAGAGCTCTGCCCATGAATTTAGTATTATATAGCCTAGTTTAGTTTATAGCCCCAAAGCACCCATATTAAGCCCACTATTAACCCCCATGCACTGCACCGTTGTAACTCACCCTATAAAGAACTTGGCATCATGGATATTCACTTTCCCAATTTCTCTGTAGCCAGTTTGGTGAGTATGGGTATACTGAAATAACATAACAATTTTTTAATATTCACTGGCAGCCATTTATTTCTCAAAGAAACAAATACAGTATGAGAGAGATATATAGTTACAATGCCAGTGGAAGCAAATTTCTTGAATACAAACACTCATAATAATAGTATGGTTGTCAGAAATACGCACACATAGTGCATACCACACACGTAGACCTGCTTATGTTCAGGCAGTTAAATGCAATCCTTGCAAACACCCAATACCCCTACAAAAACTATTCCCAGCAAACCCAAAAGTACTCAATGGAAAAGAAAAAACACCTAATACTACACATATAGTCATACCCAATGGAGGCTCAACTACCAAGCCCATAAGGCAAATGAATACACTACCCAGAACTCTGGTCATAGTGGACTCTATTGTACAACATACTGATGCCCCATTCACTATGCTGAACAAGGACAAAATAACAGTCAGTGATTATCAAGGCCAATATCCATCAAGTTATACCTTAAACCACAGCTACCAGTATGATTCACTCATAGTCCATGTAGGTGTAAATGACCTGAGACAACCTCCCTAGACTATATGAAGAGAGACCCTATGGAGCTCTCAGACTATATGTCACAGGCTGGTATGCACCTAATAGTGAGCAGCATTCTACCTTCACCAAGGATGAATTGGCTTAGGTTTTTGTGACATTCTAGAGAGACATGATATTTGTCAGGTTGGGAGGACATGATTAACAAACCATGTTGCTTTGCCAAGGATGGTCTGCATCTCCTCCGTCTAGGCTTTTGAAAATCGGCTAAAGCATTGTCCTCCCCAGAGAACTTTTTTAGGCAATACAAAATGGACAAACCTTCCTATATAGCAAAATCTACCTAAGGAAATCTAAAGATGTTACTAATGCATGCCAAAAGTTTAAACAAGAAGCTCCACTCCCTCCAAGCTCTCCTTACTTTGAAAAATACACACATATGTGCAGTTACTGAGACATGGTTTAAAGCTGTAAAGATTACGCTGGCAGTGTAAGTGCCTTCCAAACATTTACATCAGTGATTTCTCAGACAGGGACTAAAGGTGGAAATGTCTCAATCTACAGCAATAGCAAACATGCCTCTAGGTTAATTAAATGTGATGATGCACTGGAGTTCCTCAATGTCCAGATTACTATATACAAAGTTATATACCATATCCTAGCAAGTTATAGGTCACCATCTATGTCCCATGAAACCCATAGCTCATACTTAGACCTATTGGAGACACTCACCATTCAACCAAGTACCATACTAATGGGGGACTTTAATTATCCCTTTATAAACTGGGAATCCTACATGAACCTACATTTTTAGGTGCAGAGATTCCTAGAGTATGTAAACACAAACAACCTGATCCAGTTAGTGCATATGCCTAATAGATGTGCTAAAACCTTGTAACAGCTAGGAACTCTTCCAAGGCAAACTACCTTTTATTAAGTGATAACCTGTCAAAATTTCAAGCACCTATAAACCCAGACAACACAGTAGCCTATTCGGAATATTTCAGAGAAGTTCTGCACAACCACATCAATGATTGCACAGAGGCTACTGTGCCTAACACAAGTAAGCCCAGAACTAACTCAAAAACAAACCACCCTGATGGTAGCCAAAATTAACAGCTCATACAAAATAAGAAAAAAGTCATAGAAGTATAACACCAAATAAATAAAAACTCTCTGATCAAACTGAATAGACAACTAAGAGGACTAATTAAGTATAGCCAAGCAAAGTCTGAGGTGAAGATAACATTCCAGGCCAAGGACAACCATAAGGCATTCTTTAGCTATGTCTATAATGTAAAAAGCAGTACACAACAGTGTGCTGAAATGTTGGTAAATGGAGCCACATTCATGGAACCAGTACATATAGCAAATCTTCTGGCTGACAAATTCCCTTTCTAGCATTACTTTCCTCTCATCTTCAGGAATCTCCAGAAATGCAATCTAAAATAATCCCTTCAACTATCAGTAAGGAGCAGGTCTTAGATGCTCTCCCTAAGGCCAAGAATACAACTTCAGTGGACCCCAATAATATCCCAGGATGCTGCCTAAACAGCCTGAGGTATTACTTATCAGGGCTACTGGCATTGCTTAATCAATCATTACCTCCATATGGGCATTGTACCATGCAAATGGAAGACTGCAGCTGTCATCCCTATGCTTCAGGGTGGCCCATCAATAGATTCTAGGAACTACAGATCCATTAATCTGACTAGTGTCATATGCAAAATCATGGAAAGAATTGTCATAGAAATTATTAACAGTAACATAGAAAACCTTCAGACACTGGACACAACCCAGGTTTGATTCATAAAAGGCAGGTCATGCTCCAGAACCTAGTGAACTTTTTGAGAAGTTTACCAAGACAATGGATGTGGGCAAATTGGTTCATACTGTCTACCTTGATTTAACTAAGGTATCTGATACAATATCCCACTCTGGCATTGTAAGCAAACTCATGGAATTAGGTATAAACTTTCTGAATAGCCAGTTGGCTCATAAACAGGACCCAGGAAGTTTGGGTTGAGGTGACCACCTTCAGAAAGAGGCCACTCATCAGTGGTGTACCCCAGGGCTCTGTACTGTGTTTGCTCCTCTTTTGTATCAATTTTCCAGAAGTCAAGGCCATTGTTAAAGGGTCTCTGGCTTGAAAATGATTGCAAGCCAGGAACAGTCATAGAAACCTCCTAAGATACTAGCATCTTACAGGAAGGTCTCACACAGAAAGGGCCCAAACAGACAGATGACTGGTACCAAAGGTACAGTTTAAAACTCAGTGCCAATAAAAGCATAGTAGTATCTTTTGGGAAGTTGGCCAAACAGGAAAACTACTTCATTGCTAAAACACACCTGAAAGTAGACACAGTAGTCAGGGATTTGCAAACTAATGTAGATAATAACCTGGCTTTCGATCAATATGTGTCTAAGGTTTTCTATGTCACTCAACTTAAAAGTAAAGGCATGTCATCTAGATCCAGAGAGGTCATTATGCCACTGTACTCAACCATCATCAGACCAATCATTGGGTCTGATAACATTCATTTTTGTATGTACCTGACCAAGAACATGCAAAAATTGAAGGATCCACAGAGGTTTTTCACAAAAAAGAAAACCGGGTGCAAACACAATGCCATATGCAGATCAGCTGAAAGTCCTACATCTAATCTTTGTTTCCTACAGACTGCTGACAGGCGATTTATGCTGGCATACAAGGCATCATTGGATCCCTCTCTGATGGACCTTTTTCATATCTGAAAAATGGACACTACCAGAGCTACTAGATGTATGGATTTAATCTTTTCCTGTGACTTAAACAGGACACGTTAGAGGCATGGGTATGTATCTCAGAGAATTCCAATTTTCTGGAATAAGCTTCCCATTCATGTCAAGCTGATCCTGTCCCTAACCCTTTTTAAGTGCAACCTGGTCCAGTGGATGAGAAATCAGAAATTTACCTCTGCTCTGACACCTATGTCTCTGATGGACAGAGGCAGATGTTAAATCATTCTCTAACTAACATACACCCCTTAAAAAACTCTAATGTCAGTAACTCATGGGATAAATTTGGGTTGCATGGCTAGGCTTATAAAGGGCCAGTGGTCATTAGCCTAGTATACACCAATAATCCTATGAAACTATGATGATCACAAACTACATGTCCTCAAATATATATATCCATTGGGGATATACAAAAAGCTGTAAGGTGTGTAAAAAATCTGTAATGCATACATATATTAGTGATGGAAATGGCAAAGACAGCTAAGAACAGAATGAGTGTTAGAAGAAAAATAGGAGGTTGGATCATTCATGATATGCACGGTTGCCCAGGGGTACATGATATACAGCAATGGCTCAGCAAAAGGGAACACTCAAACCTAGTTCAGGAGCAGCAAAGATCTGTGTTAGGAGAGAGATTAAGGACTTTTCTAAAAGTGGTATTTCAAAGATCTTACCCAAGAAGTGGAAAGGGAACAGAATACAGAGTCAAAAGAAGGCAGTAGCAAGAATGGTGAATTGCACAGAAGCTGCAAGAAAAGCAATAAAGGCAAAAAATTCCCAAGACATTTTGTTTTGGCATTGTAGTTCATAGGTTCATAGGTTCATAGGTTCATAGGTTGGTACTAGGCTATCAGCCCTAGGGCCTATACAAGCCTAGCCATAACAATTCCGTTCAGCATAATTAATCAATCACATGCTTCTTACTGTACAATTGATTAATTAAAATGAAAAATTAAGGTTCTGAATGGCTAAGCTGATGGTAGATTCCATGGCACTTGTCAAAAAAGTAAGGGTGCTTATTTAAAATGACTTTCTTACATGACATTTACACATATGAATTCTTTGTATTCATTATTTACAATATTAAAAATCCATATATAGGAGATGAAAAACTAACTTTCTGTTTTTCTTGGCCTCCCCTCCTTTCCTTTACAATCTATCATTTATTTTTATGAGCACACGTGCCATTTCCTAGTTTTGTCATGGTGTTTGCATTTTGCTTTCCAAATATACCATACATATGAAAAAACAGGTAATCATTTGAAATGTCAGGATCCGCTAGACTGAGTGCCAAACTGTGGAGACTAAATGGTTCAAAGAATGGACTTATATATACTAAGTCCAAGATGCTGTTTCTCAGTATATTCCCTTTTCTCCGAGGTTCAGCAATCATGGAGCTGGTATATATAAGTTCAGGAGACCCCCCCCCCAAAAAAAAAAGAAGTTTTATGGAGAAGTGTGATTTTCAAAACTTGCTTTTCTCTTGTCTTTTTGGTCTTTTTTATGGCTTTTCAGCACTCGACATTTTGAGTGCCAACATTTCAATAGGGAGCCTATTAAATAATGTAGCCTATTTTATCCACTTTCTTTTTCTCATTTATCATATATTCAGTGCTATAGCTAAGGCAAAAGGGACAGCTGCCTGGTTGTAAATTATTTGGAGGTGTGCTCTGCAAATGCTGATTGGTCATTAGTGCAGCTGATATTGCATTTGCAGTAAGGGCTGAAGCACTTAAGGATTTTGTGTATAGTGCATTTTG
Organism: Protopterus annectens; assembly: GCF_019279795.1. Taxonomy (NCBI): domain Eukaryota; kingdom Metazoa; phylum Chordata; order Ceratodontiformes; family Protopteridae; genus Protopterus; species Protopterus annectens. Next base: position 1,787,586,411 of record NC_056731.1, read on the forward strand.
TGTATAGTATACTCTGTAACAAGATGGTTGATACAAATGTAGAAAGTTGTTTGCTACAATTTAAAAGGGTGAAAACTTTTTTGGGGGGAAGGGGATTCCTTAGGTGCCACATCTGTGAATGGAAAAAAAACACACTGAATCCCCTTGGGTCTTGGGAAGCTTGCACAACCACCAAATGACTGAATATACTGGAGCGTTGATTTTTTAGAAATTTAATAAACAATCCAAAAACAGTTTAGCGCTTTCACTCAAACAGTTGAGCTTCATCAGAACTGTTAATCATAAAATCTTATATACATTTTGTATTTGTACTTGCGTAGTTATTATACATTGGTATATGATAGATTTTATTACTATTTTTTATAATGTTTTTAGTATTTACACAAGGACTTTGTATCTTTAAAATTTTGAATCTATGTTGGCACCAAAAAGTGCATATAAGTTAGTGTATTGTAAGTGATTAACAGTTCTGATGAAGCTCAACTGTTTGAGTGAAAGCGCTAAACTGTTTTTGGATTGCTTATTAAATTTCTAAAAAATCAACGCTCCAGTATATTCAGTCATTTGGTGGTTATGCAAGCTTCCCAAGACCCAAGGGGATTCAGTGTGTTTTTTTTCTATTCTGTTGTTCATACATGCTGATTGTCGGTTGTAACATCTGTGAATGGGGCATGTCTCTTCTTGTATTCTGCATATGATTTCACATTCAGATTACCTTAATTTATTCCTTTCTCTTGTCATAACTTCTCTATACTCTTCCAGAAATAATTTGCACTTATATAAGATATAAATTTCCTTTCTACTATTTCTTCTATACCACATACATGACATTTTTTCTTGTTAGTTATAAATCATTGGTGTCTTAATAGGTAATTGTTTACAAAATTCACCCCAGGGATCACTCCAGTGGCTCTCCTTGACAGAGGAACTGGGAACTAAGGTCGGGTGGCACGATGCCAGGGTAATCCTATGGGCTAGGCTTGTAAAGGCTCCAGGGCCATTAGCCTAGTACACACCTATGAACCTATGAACAAAAAAAATTGTATTTGTTTTGGTTAGGAACCTTTGGGTATTACTAACTTATTTAATATGTTTAGTGAAATACATCCTGAAGGGGGCAATGTACTCAATAACTGGTTTTATCAGAGTTATAGAAAGGATATTCTTAACCATAATTTTGGTGGGATCAATGATGCAGTCATGATTACTTACTCAAATCGTTTAGTGCAACAATTTGCAGACAAAAAGTCCCATTTCAATCAACCTTGGTTAGTCTGTTAGCAGTAACTGATGCCCTCGATTGACACAGAGACTGGTTGAAAAAGTATGAGGAACAACTGTACTCAACAGCCTGACCTGGTGGTTCCAATGTATATTTTTGTCAAGCATTACTGAGCGCATAACATCACATATTTGGTGACTGTTCCAACTGTTTCTACAGAAGTTTTTTTTTTTTCACAATTATAGAAAAACATCTATAGTAGCACCATTGTTAAAAGTGAGTAACTACATTGATGTAGGCATTTGTTTCCCCTTTAGCATTATTGTAAAATGTTTGAAAGAGTATTATGCTCTCTAATCACTAAGGAGTTGTATCCAAACTTGGTTATTTTTCAGCATTGATTTTCCAATGTTGATGTAGGCTTGCCACTTAATGTGATGTATCTGGACTTTGCTAATGAATTTAAATGTGTGCCTCATGCTGACATTATGTTGTCTTTGCAAAAAGTCAGTTTTGCTCAGAATATTATTAAATGGGTTTGTAATTCGTTGACTAACAGAACTTTTAAGGTAAAATATGAGAATATTACATCCAAGGATATGGTGCTTACGGTGAGAATACTTCAGGGGTTGGTCCCTTATGCTGACACTGCTTAACATGTTGATGTCTGACCTTCCTGTTTAGAATGGCATATTAATCATTAAATTTAGAGATGACACTAAGGATGGGTTAGTTATTAATTCAGTGAATGATCACGCCACATAACAGGAACATTTGGATTCCTTGCATGTGTGGTTGATGTATAAAAACATGGAGTTCATTGCCAGGAAAACTAAATTGTTAAATTCTGATAGTGAATACCTCTGCTATCTGCACGGATTAGGCAATGTTATCTGAAGCTGTTAAAAAAGATTAGGGATCTGAATCTGGTAGTGGACAATAGGCTGACATGTGATGTTAATCTGTTACCAGCTATCAAGAAATGCCATGCAGCAACTAGAGACATTTTATATAGCATCACTATTCTTAATGAAGCAGTATTGTTCCATTCATTCAGGGCTGTTGTGTGACCACATATATTATACTGTTCGTCAGTCTGTGTTTATAACAGTACTCAGTCACATAAATTGGAGAGAATTCAAATGTTTGACATTAGGGAAATTGTTGGAGGTAAGCATTTAAGTTACAGGAATATGTTAAAGCAATTGTCACTCTTTTTCCATAAATAACATACTGGTTAAAGAAGATCTTATACTAGTCTGTAAATGCATGGATGATGCCTTATTATCATATACCTTAGGGCTATAATTTAGGGAACATAGTATAGACACTACAAATAATTGTTTTCTTTTGAAGATGTCTATATGCAACACTGCTCTGGGAAATATATGTTAATATATACATACTAGTAATGGACTGATTTCCTAATATTAAAGAGTTAAAAGAAGTCACAGATAAATGGTTTGATAAGTATTTTTAATGTCCACTGACAGGTGGCAAAGTTAGGTAAGGTCTGTTTGAGGCTTAGCATTTGTGAAGTATTGAAAATTGCACTCATGGTCCCCAGTTCAACTACAGACCATTTGCCAGTAGATATCTATGGCATGATATGCATCCCTGAATGAGCTTTATGTGGTCTATATTAGAACACAGAACTTTCAAAATTTTGAGTGTTTTAATATAGAACCCTATTAATCAAAAATTAAAAACAGTGAACATACAGAACAGCGATTTTTTTCCTAGGGAAAAAATTTGCTGTTCCAAAACACATACGCACAACACAAGCACACCAAACAAACAGCAATCCACACACATACACTTAAACTCTTACACCTAACCCTACACTAAACTATACTTACACCACTAACTATCCACTTACCTTAACCCAAACCCTGACCCTAAGGTCCGTCACTATCTCACAGTCACCTCACCTGCGCCCTAATCCTAACTCACCTACCCTGCCCTAACCCTCATGTCCACACAATCGCACACTTACCTGACCAGCGCCCTAACCCTAACTCATCTACCCCGCCCTAATCCTCACATCCACACAATCGCACACTTACCTGAACCTGACCTGTAACTTTCCACCACAGTGCTGAAAATACCAAAGCAACAGAAATGGACAACCAAGTTCTTTCCCTAGGAAAAAATTTGTTTTTCTGTTTTTTCGATATTTTCAGCATTCGCTGAAAATGGGTCGATATTCGAACACTCAAAATTTTGAAATGTTCAGTGTTCTAATATAGACCCGCTTGATGTAGGAGCAGATGTTCTTTTGCCAATAACACAGCCAGGGGCCATGATGCTATTTCCACATACACAACCAACATCCTATGCCATCTATCGATCAACTGCCTATGAATGCCTGCAGACCTGAAACTGCAAGGACATGTTATACAGTCAGCCAGCATTCCACCTCTGGAAGCTCTACAACATCACCTGAGAGCATATTCCCTGGCACCCACAACACACTAGTTATGTGAGGGCTAACTTTAGGCACCATCCATGACCCTACACCTATGTTGCCATTGCTGTCCCTTGCAACTGTAGTAATGATGATTGTGCCCTGCTCACCTCACTGGCTAATGTCTGATGCACATGGTGGCCTGTCAAGGCACTGCACTGCCCATCTTGGTTATGGAACTCTGTGGGTTATTTTTGTTCTATATTTATCTTGTCATTTCCCATAGATGCCATGTTTTTATTGCACCCTTTCTGCCTGGCTTGGGGACCAGCTATGGCCACATCTGCCTCCTGCAACTCCTTACCCTGCTGTTCCCCAGTTGATGACATAGGTATGTAATGCAGTGCTTTAGACTAATCCTCACTGCAGCTGTTTTCATAGCATCACATTGTATAACATGCTGCATACCACAAACATTTCGTTGAATATTTCTAGGGCAAACTGCTGTGTACCAACAGATGTTTCCAAGCAAGGGAAGTGAGACTTTAGTTCTCCATATGCATGTCTGCTGATGTTCTTCATCTGTACCAGTACAGTGTTGTATGCCATCTCTGCTTCTGTCTGGGGGCTGCAAATAGGAATCATCAGGCACAACCCCAAAGTATATGGGACATCACCTGCAATACACATGACAGCAAATGTTGTTGTGAATTGTTTGTTATTTATATTCCAACTTAATGATTTCAAAGAATGGTAATGTGTGTATCTACCAAGTAGATGGCTGTGTGAAAAGTTCTCACACATGAAATGCTTATATATGTAATGTATTTGCAAGATATGAGAATTATGGGAATTCTTTGATGACACACAGACACACTGTAGATAACACCATGATTGCACACCACCTGGAAGTTAACAGAGTGGAAATCATTCCTTTTGATATAATAAACACCATGTGGAGCAGGTAGAGCCCTGAGGTCAATGCGGGTACAGACAATGATCCACAGGACCTGACAGAAATAACTTATGTTACAGAATGTCTGCATATTGGGTGCTCTTTTTTCTACTGTCCAAAGGACCTACATATAATCATCCCATTCATGCACATCTAATCTAGAGAACTGGTGTAGGATTCATGAGCAAACACCATGTGGAACAGGTAGAGCCCTGAGGTCAATGTGGGTGTGGACAATGGCCCTCAGGACCTCATAAAAATAAGTTATGTCACAGAATGTGTGCTTGGTGGGTGCTCTTTTTACTACTGTCCATAGGACCCAAATAGGCTCATTCCATTAATTCACGTCAAATATAGTGTAGGATTAATAAGCATGAGGCTTGTGAAACTCCTAGTGTGCCACCTGTTAGATGCTGACAGGTCCAAGTACCAAGAATGGTTAATGCTACACAAGCATCCATGTGGAGTGGAAATATCTCTGTCCATGTGGAGGTGGTCAACTGTGTTCCTTTCAAGGAAGTGATGGTATGTAAAGTGGGCGTTGACTGTGATGCAGAGAGCACTGGCCTGCAACATCATGGACACTGGTTTCCAAAGCAGCCAATAATGTATGATGAATGGCAAAGTAGTCAAGGCTTCTTAAACCATAGCTCTGGTTTTACATCTGTTAACCAAGAAATAATGGTTTACGCATAAGTTGCTCATTTTGGCTTAATGCCAAATTGTATACATTTGTGAATCATACTTCCATTTTTAATTTTATAATTTGCATACAAAGTAGCAGACATTAGCATGCCAACTCTCATTTGCATGTCATTGTGCATTCATTTGCTGATGATAAGTATCATGCAGTTTTCCTGCAGGATAGTACTATCGGTATCTCTGAATACAAATATTATGGCTTCAGCTGCATCTAACTTGTTTTAGTCCTGAATGATCCTATGTCTCAGCCTGTAAACTGATGTATAAGTGGCCTAAACAAGAACCATTTTACTGTCAGTGCTCCAGCTGGTTAAAACTATCAAATGTAAAATGCAGGATACCCAAACTGCTTCATGAAAAGATGCATTATAATCCGATCTTAGTCCATGCAGAAATCAATGACCTGAAGTAAACATTACTTAGCCGTATGAAGAATGGTAGTCTAAAAATAATAGAATCACTTGAAGAAGCTTCTGTTAGCCATATACTAAGTGAAATGATACCATTTCCACACTGGAATGACTACTTATTTACCAAAGCCTACATTTGTAATAGTTGGATAAGACAACATTGTATAGTACACAACATCAGACTTAATCACTATTGAGATAACTGTAGATGTGATAATCATATTCTTTCCAAAGTTGAACTTCATAGGCTGGTTGGAAACACTGTAGTTCATCCCTTGCTCAGGGATATCAATTTAGCTGTCCAAGGCTTACCTATACCTTGTTATAGCTATCATTTACAAACATCAAGTATACTGTGACTGTGTAAGTGATTTTGTTTTCACCTACAATAGTCGAGTATCATTGAATTACAAAGTATTCTGGTAATTATCCCACATCCCATTGTTAAGGGATAGTTTTCTTGGTGCTAAGTGGGCCAGATTTCTCTACTACTATTCTACTGCAGCAAATGCTCTGCAGGTTACCAGTCTAACCCCTCCCCCCACTCACCTAATGATCGATGGAAGTTTATTTAAGATAAATATCCCACAGGCTCCATTTTTATATATCTCCTGTAGGTAGTTGAATGTTCATGTAACTCTGCATGCTGTCCCTGTCCCTCTGCATTGTACGCTCACCACTAAGTCTCAGTTGGCTTTTGCATGATATTGTACTGCTAGGAAACTGCTACTATTGTCATTTAGGCATATTGGGCTTGAGTTATACATTTTAAGTGTAGGAACCAAAAGGCTGACTGCTGTTAGAGAGTCCTTTTTCACCTCCTTGCGACGTGTTTGTATGACTAACTGTACTACTGCACTATTGCTGTTTCTCAACCATGTAGTACATACTACAGTAGAACGACAAAAGGAAGGTGCAAAATAAAAACTAGTAAAAACACAAAATGCACCCAAGTCTCAGCACAGTAGTCAGCAATTAGGGCTAGTAACCAGATATTCCAAACACCACAGAAGCGTTTTCCAGATGCAACACAGTTTTAATATAATACGTAGAGAAAATAAAAATTCCACGTTTCGTCCAAAACTTCATCAGATAACCAGGCACATGTAAATTACAAATATATACCCTAATTAAAATTCAAAGTAACCAATGAAATTACAAAAGTAGTGAATAATTCATTAATTGTAAAATTACCCTCAACAGAAGGTTGAGGGTAATTTTACAATTAATGAATTATTCACTACTTTTGTAATTTCATTGGTTACTTTGAATTTTAATTAGGGTATATATTTGTAATTTACATGTGCCTGGTTATCTGATGAAGTTTTGGACGAAACGTGGAATTTTTATTTTCTCTACGTATTATATTAAAACTGTGTTGCATCTGGAAAACGCTTCTGTGGTGTTTGGAATATCTGGTTACTAGCCCTAATTGCTGGCTACTGTGCTGAGACTTGGGTGCATTTTGTGTTTTTACATACTGCAGTAGCATGAAATAGTCTATGTAAGCTTCATTCCAGCTGTTTAAGACAGTTTGGTAATAAAGTGCAATTATAATAAGAGTATATTAGTAAATGCTTACTGATCCATATTTCTTAAAAGTGCTTGTAGTATTCTTCTCAACTGTTCATGTATCCTAGAAGCTTGACTTGTTGAAATGCTGCTGTGAACAATTTGATGACTGTGAAGCTGTTGTTTAATATTTGAGACACTTAGTTTACCGTTGGTTAGTCTAGCTAATGCTGCAGCAATATTTTTAAGAGCGAACTTTGTCATTTAGGTTGACTGTATTCCTAATGATAAACTGTGCTCATATAAGTTAGCTATTCTCTATTTTCAATGTCTTAGTCTCTAATACCTTCTCTCCACTCTCTTTATAGTTCCCTTTCACTCCATTTCACTGTCCATCTGTGCTCCCCTCACCTCAGCTGGGTTGCAGCCTGCTGAAACCTCCCTATGATCTGGCATTTGGGACCAACTGAAAGAAAAGCAAAAGGACTAAGTACTTGACTTTCTAATGTAAGTCACTTCAGTAAAGACAACACAGCTATTATTATACTTTTATTGCTGTACTTAAGCTAACTAGTACATGGCATGCACACTCCCAGGGACTGTAGTTGTTTGCTTTTCCATATAACTACATTGAGTCCCCACATATCCTGGAGGTATTAAATCAGTTATTTTGTATTTTGGGCAAAATAGGCTGGATAGAAGCATGGTATTTCATCCCTTGTTCAAGCATATCAATTTAGCTGTCTGAGGCTTACCTATACCTTGCATTTACACACAAGTATACCATGACTGTGTAAGGGATTTTACTTTCACCTAGAATAGCCAAGTGCCATTGAATTACACAGTATCCTGGCACTTACTTCCATTCCATTAAGAAATAGTTTTCTTGGAGCTAGGTGTCTCGAGGTTCTGCTCACTCCAGTCGCGCTTGCTCCACTCGGGCTCACTGTATTCCCCATACCCTACCCCCTATTCCCACCCCCCCACTATACCTACACGTATTTCCACTTAGCACTTCACACTAATTAACTGCAGCCAATCAAAAGCCATTACTTCACTTACTCATCTGCACACATTCCTAAACCTACTCTATCTCTACTCACTATTCCCTCCCCACACCTTTCCCTCCTGCTTATCAGACCTATTAACAGCCACTAAACCATTATTAGTATACTCTACTTATCTTCAAATTATTTTCTCTAACTCCTATTCACTTTACACCATAACCTTTCTTCCCCATCCTTCCTAGCTTATTGAACTAACTCATGTCATACTTTACTTTACCTTACACTATTCTCCTTTCTACGCTTTCCTCCTTTCCTAGCTTACTATTTAGCTCTCTTCACTCTATTTAAATCCCTTCGACATATTTTTATCTCCCCTCGCTCTGTTTAAACCTCTTCAACATATCACACTATCATCTTACCATTTCTACTACAACTCAACTATAAGCCTTCTCCTTCTGATGATCTTCCCACCATATCTCGATCTAGCACTTTCTCACTTTTCTTCACACTTTTGCTTTCCCTACTATACCTTACTGCTGTCAACCCCATCTCCTTCCCCCCAAACACACAACAACATCTCCCTTATCTAAACTTTGTGAAAACTACACAGATATATCTCCTAGCATTTATCAAATAAATCCCCTTCCCAAAAAAAAAAAATAGCCATTTTATTGCACCACACATTTCTATCACCAACCTTCAAATATACCTTACCAAGCTCATCAGAAACCAACAACTACTGTTTTACTCTTTCAGGTTAACTACCTTAACCTTATGTGGAAACATCCACCTCAGTCCTGGGCCCACATCAACCAATCCCCCCACACAACTTCACAGCAGCAATTCCCACAAATCCTTATATATGGTCACTTTAAACATGCAAAGCATTCGAAACAAAATACCTCACTTTTGTGCATAGATTGCCCACAATCAATCTGACATCATTGTTGCCACTGAAACCTGGCTAAAGCCTCTGAATTCTTCCCTGCAGACTTTGCAAATATAAGATCAGATAGACCCCATAATAAAGGAGGTGGTGTTGCACTAATCTTTCCTTACACCTAGAATATAGTTCTCTATACAAATTCTACTCCACAATTTGCTAATGCTGGAATTCTTATTTCCTTCCTAAAAATGAATGACTAGAAAAATATGTATCATAATTCTTTATATACCCCTAGTGACAACATACCCTTACTGGAGGAAGTCCTTGTCTGTATTTCCAACAATACTAAAAATGAAACCATTATCCTGGTGGATGTAAATATGAACTGGCTTTTAATTTTACTCAGTATATCACCTCTCCAACCAGAACAAATAGGAGCAACAACAGTGGCCCCATTTTAGATTGGATTCTGGTCATTGACCACAAGAAAATATCTTCTGCTGGTACACTCCCAAACACCCTCAATGACCACCTCCCCACCTTTGTTCACCGAAATTACCCCTCCTTTCAAAAGCCACATTAGTATAAACAGAAAAGGAACCTGACTAAATTCAATCCAGTGATATTCATAGATTAACTGGTAAATGCTAAAAACCCTCCCTCTAGATGACCCAGTTGACCACTTTAACTCAATATTTTCCACATACACAAAATAGTCTTGCTCTTCTTCATCCAAAGCAGATCAAAACAAACCATGCCTCATGGCTAAGACGACTAAGGAACTTATGAAAGTCAGACACAACATTTGGAAACAATGGCTAATAAATAAACTCTTCAGACCTGCTGAAATTTAAACAACTTTGAAATCAGGCAAAAAGATTAGCTAACAAAGACAAAAAATAACGTTATCTAAAACTTCAGACTGACCATAAGTTAAACCACAAAAAATGTGGAATTCCATTGTATCACTAATAAACCCTGGCACAAAGAGCAACTCATGTCCATATCCTTATTAAAAAATCTCAAGAAATAGCTACTCTCTAATTCTCATTTTATCAACACTATAACACACATCACTGGTTGTTTTCCCCAAGCACACATCTGCACAAACCTTGTGTCTACATCAAAACTATCTTCTCACCCACCTTCCACTACACCCTCCCATCCTTCTCACAAGTCCACTACCCATTCTTCAACTATGTTCTCTTTTAAACCCATTCCAACCACCTCAATAAAAAGACTACTTCTCAAGCTCAAACCTTTCTCTAACGCTCCTGACAACCTACCCACACAATTCCTATAACTAGCAGCTAAAGCCTTTGCCTACCCTATAGGCACACTTCTAAATAGACCCATCCAAAAATCTTATGTCTCTAAAATCTGGGAAAAAAAACATTTATTCTTCCTATTTACAAAGATGGCAACAACACTGACATCTCAAACTTCAGACTAATAGCCATTCTCTCTCCTATCTTAAACATCTTGGAAAAAATGTATACATATTCAAATTCTAAACATTTTACTTCACAACTGAATCCTATCTCCCATACCACATGGTTTTTGGCCATGCCATAGCCCTCAAATCTTTCAAGAACACAATTAATAGAGCCTGTGACAATGGTAAAATTGTCTCTTTCTTATTTCTAGATGTCTGAAAAGCATTTGACACTGTGTCTCACCACTTACTTCTAACCCAACTCTCAAAAACTGGCCTTTCCCCCTCCTCCAACTGTTTCTCAAGCTACCTAGTAGATAGGCAACAGGCAATTAAATAGCAACACTCCCTCTCTCCATATCTTAGCACCTCTACTGGAGTCCCCCAGGGCTCCATATTAAGACCCCTCCTATTCAGCATTTTCATTAATAGTTTTCATTCTTCACTAGGTCAAGGATCTCTTATTCAATATGCAGATGATTTGACTATTATATGCTCCTCCAATTTCATATCCAACCACCAACAAATAATTCAATTGGCCTTTACCTCCACTGAGACCTGGATGCACAGTAATCACCTATCCCTTAACCCAAACAAAATCAAGCTCATGCTATTCACCCCTAAGAACACAACCCACTTAGGCAAAGCCCAATTCACTATAATTTCTCAAAATAGCACAGCAATTGAGGTTGCTACCCACACAAAACTATTAGGTGTAATTATAGATGAACACCTGAAATCTGACTTACACATACATCATAGCATCAGCAAATCTCACCAAAAGCTAGGAATCCTCTCTAGGCATAAAGACTTACTTAGGCCCTTCGCAAAATAAGCCCTTGCTTCCACTTACCTAGTACCCTCTCTTGTCTTTGGTGCCCTTCTTATAATCTCCAATTCTCCCTAAAAGCTAAGCTTGAGACATGTTATAACAAAATCACCAAATTCACTACAAATGCCAAACACTCTACCCATCACTGTACCGCTCTACACTCTTTGAACTTACTAGAACTGCCACACTACCTGTCCTACCTACAACTAACAACTACACACAAAACAATCTTTAAACTATCTGACTGTCCTGCTCTTAGCTTGATATTTAGTTGCTAACATCCACGGAGGCCTCACTGATCTGAAAATCAGCACCTTTTTTTGGTACAAAAAGCAAACCTGCCAGCCGGCCATTTTCTATACTCTTGTTCTGATGCCAAAAATTGGAATGTCCTACCATTATCTATTACTACTCAGAATCTTGGCTCTTTCAAAACTTCTCTAAGAGATTACCTATCTTCCATCTGGAACTGCACCTGCACCTTGTCTCCACCTTTCAAAACCTAACTGCCTTTTCTTAATGCTGATATTGATGTTTAATATGTAGTATATAATAATGCCAGGTGAAAGCCTTGCTATTCAAATACCAGAAACATATATGTAATGTCAGTCTCTTTACCTCTGTTTACTCTATGTTTAATTCAGTTTATTTTACCAGTAATTCAACCAATTGTTAACTAAGTTATCTTCGTTGTATACACTCTTGAAATTTAAACATTTTATGTATATGTTCATGTTATTGTGGAGTTTTCTCTCCCGGTCTTCTCTGAAAATGGGCTCATAATGGCTCAGTGGACTACCGCAGTAAACAAATGCAAATAAATGAATAAATTAGTCAATGTGGGATAATTTTTGTATAAGAGAAATTTAAGGAGTATCTGAACACTATTTTAGACAATCCATCACATCATCCTCTAGTGACCCAGCCTAGAGAAGATCTAACACAACATTGAAATATTTTTATTGCAATGCGTAAATTCAAGGCAACAAGACCATTGGGGTGGTCTGTAATAATTACTGGATATAACTACACAGCAAGAGCAATTGTGGAGTCCTGGAACATGTCAGCACTACGGATTTTAAATTACACAAGATATAAATGCCTTCAAAAGAACTTCAGCGTCAGGAGGGTGTACATAATATTTCATCTTCATATGTGAATTCAGTTAATAAGATAGAATTAATAATTCTTTGGGATTTTGATCTTTTATTGAGTACATCCTTTAGAATTGTTCTTTATTACTATAGTTCTAGTAGGGATGAATTTAAACTCTGGGATTACTTCACCTGTTTAAAGTATAACTTACCAATGAAAAGTATTATACTAATGGACAACTTCAATTACCCTGGTATTTACTGGACAAATCTTTCTACAAAAATTTTTGTGAAAGAGAATTTGACAATATTATATTACAATGTGCTCTGATCTAACTTGTCACTTAAGTTTTAAGAGTAACTAATATTCTTGATCTAGTTCTGACTGATAACCCTGGCGTAAATGACAACTTAATTGTCAAGGCACTCCTTGGACATTCAGATCACAACTCACCGAAACTTTAGTTACAATTACAGACTCTTGCATTAAATGTACATAAAAATACCATTAAAAGTAATTAGTTATAGGACTTATACATAGAGTGGTGCACAGCAATAGTTATTCCGCTCCACAAAGGTGGAGCCACAACAGACCTCGGGAACTATCGCCCTATAAGCCTGACTAGCTTGGTCTGCAAGGCTATGGAGCATATCATCATGGAACTCATTAACAGAGACATTGGGAACCTCCAAACTCTGGACCCTGCCCAGTTCGGCTTTGTTAAGGGCAGATCATGCCTCCTAAACCTGGTGGACTTCTTTGAAACTGTTACCAAGGCTACAGATGAGGGAAAGGTGGTACACACAGCCTACCTAGACCTCTCAAAGGCCTTCAACACCATTCCCCATTCTGGAATTATAGACAAGCTCACCAGCCTGAACATAAACCCCTATGTCACAAGATGGGTTGCCAATTGACTCACAGACAGAATCCACATGGTGAGAGTTGCTGGAGCTAGGTCTGACTCTAAATTGGTTACAGGTGGCTTCCAAAGGGCTCAGTCCTAGGACCCCTCCTGTTCGACATATACTTCTCAGAAGTACAGACAAGCACAAGAGGACTATGGCTGACCAAGTTCACAGACGACTGCAAACTCGGGGCTATAATTGACTCACCGGTTGACACAGACATCCTCCAAAATGGTCTCACTCAGAGGGATAACTGGTGTCAAAATCATGGCCTCAAGCTAAATGCCAAAAAGTACATAGTTATTCCCTTTGGAAATAACAAAGTACCCACAAACTACCACATAGGTGGTAGTCCCCTAAATACAAAAAACGTAATAAGGGATCTGGGGACCCAAGTAGATAGTAATCTCTCCTTTGATGATCACATTGCCAAAGTGATTAGAAAATCCTTCTATGTTGCCCACCTAATCATAAAAGGGTTTGCATCCAGATCAAAAGAAGTCATTGTGCCCCTCTACTCATCACTCATCAGACCCATCATAGAGTACAATGCCCCATTTGGGATGTACCTTACAAAACACCTGCAACAGTTGGAAAGACTGCAGAAGTACCTCACCAAGAGGATTACTGGCCTCAAACAGGTGCCCTATGCAGCTCAGCTGAAGAAACTCCAGCTGTACTTGGTTGCATACCGCCTGCTCAGAGGTGATCTCTGCCTGCATACAAGACCATGTCCAACCCAGAATTGATGGACATGCTCCACCTAAAGAAAACCTTATCCCCTCGAGCCACATGCTCTAGGGATCTAAACCTCACCACAACAATAAATTGGACGTGCTGGAGGGATAGATTCCTGTCCTGGAGACTTCCCATGCTTTGGAACAAGATTCCAATCTACATTAGGCAGAGCTCCTCACTAGCACTCTTCAAGAGAAACCTTGACGAGTGGATGGGAAATAGAAAGTTTATCCTGGGGATCACTTCAGTGGCTCTGCTGGACAGAGGCACAGGGAACTAATCTAAGGGGGCTGCGAAAGCCAACACATCCTGGCTAGGCTTATAAATGCCTTCGGGCAGATAGCCTATTACCTACCTATAAACCTATGAACCTATACGTCTAATTGAATCAATACACATATCAGACTGGCAAATACATTTATTGAATCATAAATTACATTTTGGATACAACACTTTGCAATATTTACTTCTTAATAACCTTGAATTCATGGTTGCTTCTAACCTTAGTTCAAGTAAAAATACATATTCTTCCTGGTGGAAGTTGGATCTTAATAACCTGTATAAGAAAATGTGGCATAAATGTATGTTTTTAAGAAACACCCAACAAAAGCAAACAAAAGAATATTTAATGTCACTTGTTGGTCAGTTAAGAGGAAGATTAGAATGGAGAAAATAAGTTTTGAAAGCAAACTTGCTGTGGATGCTGATAATTTAAAAATATTTTATAAGTGTATTAATAGTATCCATAAATCTTATGTGGCAGTAAAAGCTGATGGTTGCATAATTCTTGACCCTTTGAAGATAGCACAGTGTTTTACCAACAATGTGCAACATTGTTCACTGTTAGATCTAGCTCTGACAGATTATAAACTATTGTAATTCCTGACAGTTCAACTTGCCCAATTATATGTAATGAGATTACTGAGAGAGTTTTAAGTAAAATAAAGAATTTATCTTCTACGGGAATTGATTCAATCCCCATCCATACAATTATTAATGATTAAAAATCACTTGTTACTAATATAGCACTTAATATTTAACACACTATTAAAAACAAGTACTGTTCCCAGCTCATAGCAAACAGCTGTAAATAACACCTATATATAAAATGTAATAAAAGTGATGCTAACAACTATAGACCTAGTAGCCTAACTTCCATTCAGGCCAAATCCTTCAGTTGATACATTACTGAGATTCTGGGAAACAATAACACAGATATCACCATTTTTTTACTTAGAACAAAGTGGTTTAATAAAGAGTAGATCTACATTGATAAGTTTATTATTTTTTTTATGGTCAGATAATTAGGGCCTTGGATCTAGGTCTCCCATGTGGAATAATTTGCTTAAACCTAGATAAGGTCTTTAATTCCTTTCATCACTATGTCATCTATCAAAGCTTTATCAAGGCTAAGGTCAATATATTCCTGGTAATATAGATTATGTCATGCATAAACAATAAATCTCAATGCCTAAACATGCAGGGCATAAGCTCCAACTCTCTTCCTAGCCATCGTGAAGTTTTACAAGGCTCACTTCTTTGACAGATGTTATTTAATATGGTATAGCAACAACAAAGCTGATCCACCACTTCTGGCCAGATAGAAAAACGACAAAAAATTGTGTCATTTTTCTATTATTTAATATGATATTTGCCTTCATTTTTAGTATGAGGATGATTGTAAGATTGGGTTCATTGGTCAAATGAATCAAATATTAGACATTTAAATTCTTATATGAGACACATCAGTGATAGGGCACACAACGTAAGTATATAGTTTTGTTATGACAAGGGTAACACAATAATTTTGTTAGGGTTTATTTATTTGTGTATCCAATACCACATCCACTAAAGGAGGTGATATGCATATGCATTATATATTCAAGGAGGAAATATGCATTAGACAGCTGAAGAGACATACAAGCAAAGGCATCCAAACATCAAACATTTCACAATAAAAATAATGTAACAAAGAGGGAATGTAGAAAAGATTAGTAAAGTAGAAGTTAAAGAAAAGAAGCTGAAGTTATGGAGAGGCTTCGAAGTGAAGGATTTGATGTAGAAGGTCTAACACAGGTTACATCACAGCATGATGGAACGAGTTCCCAAAGTAGGGAGAAACAGGAAGATCAGGAGATATGTGAAGAAGAAATATGGACATGGGAAAGAAAAATAAATTTAATATGGTGTAATATTCATACAAAGGAGAAAGCAAATCTATCCAATACAAAAAGAGCAGTACCAAGGATATTTGAAGAGAAAGATAGACAAAGGAATCCAGACCATTAAAACTTTACAATACAAAAAATTAGAAGACAAAGAGGAAACATAGAAAAGGAGATCTGTAATGGAGGAGCTAAAGAAATAGAGACTGAGGTTATGGAGTACCTCCAAAGTGAAGGCTTCAGTGTAGAAAATCTAATTCAGAAAGCATCACAAAAGGACAGAGCAATAGAACTCCAAATTAAGGGGAAACTAGTGGAATGGTTAGTAATTGATCAGGTGTCATATGAAGATATTTTGGAGCCTTCCACAGTAAATGAGTATAAACACTCACTTTAAGCTGGACAAGAAGGGAAGGAACAGGAAACTGTGGAAACACTGACACATTTAATGTTGAGGAATGATAAACCAGTGAGTTCTCATTTGACAGAACAACGGATGGCACAGGATGAAATTGAAGAGAATGTACCACAGGATGATGCAATTGAACTTTCTATAGAATGCCCTCAGGAAATGGAAAACAAAAAGTTTAGAAGAAAATGAGCTAAGAGAAGAGTTGCTTGACTTAATAGAGATAGATAGACATATTAAGATCAATGAAAGAAATAGATTGCAGAAGGCCAATAAAAACCAAAAAGTCAGAAGTTTGATAAAACAAATGAACAACATAATTAGGACTGTTCATAGAGATTAATGTGATATAACAGAAGTAAACAGGATATATTACTGTGCAGCTAAATTAATAACTGATAAAGTTCTACCACAAGAACACAGAGTAGTGAGGGAAAGGAAGGGGAGAAATTGAATACTATCATGGAAGTATCGAACAGAGAAAACTCTAAAGCAAATAAAACAAGAAGTGTCACTATTAGAAGAGTATAGAAGATGGAACAGATCAACAAAAATACTTAGAAAGATAGGTGTGATAAAATCAATGCACAGTATTAGAACAGATCAGGATCTATCATGCACCATCACAAATAACAAGATAAAAATCTCAGCACAGGAAGAAAAACTTAGAAGATACACAGATAAATATAAAGGAAAAGTACTAAATAAGCAATTTGTTGATGACCCAAAAAAGTTTTATAGAGAATTGTGAAACAAGGTAAAAGGAATCGAAAGACCACCCAAAAAAGAAGAAATATATAAATTTGGAGAAGTATCTATGAAGATCTTGTGGAACATAACAAAGATGCTAAATGGAGAGAAGAAGTAAAAGAACACACATAAAAGGCAGAGTCAACATGATGTATGTATGAATAAAGCTGCTGATAACTTGAAATAAAATTTTAATTTCCTTTAATGTGTTTACTGTGTAAGAAATAAAAGAAAGAATAAGAAGTTTAAAGGTACAGGATATGAAATAGGATGAATTAACAGCCAGAGAGATTGAAACAAAGTTAAAAAAAGCCTCAAATTGGAAAACCTCAGGCCCTGATGCAGTACCTAAGTTCTGGTTAAAAGTACTAACATCTTTGCATGAAGATTTAGCCATGAGTAAGAATTATTTGTATGTGCACCCCAAAACAGACAGCAACCCGACTAACAACAGGAAAAGCAATGCTTCTACTTAAGAGTGAACCTGCAAGCTGCCCTAAAAATTATAGACCAATAACTTGTCTTCCGATGATATATAAACTATACACCGGAACTGATGCCAACAGAGTCTATAGTCATTTAGAAGAAAACCCAATTATGGCAATAGAACAAAAGGGCAATAAAAGAAAGTCATATGGAACAAAGGATCATTTGTTCTTGATTAAATTCATAATGGAGAGCTGTAAAAAGGGAAAAAATTTAAGTATGGCATGGATTAACTACAAAAAAGCATTTGATAGTATCCCACATTCATGAATAAAAGACCGTTTAAAAATGTATAAGATACACCCTGATCAGTTACATTACAGTGACCATGAAACAGTGGCAGACCACTTTACAATTAAACCATGATAAAGGACAAATTATTCCAGGGGTAAAAATTCAAAGGGGGATATTCCAGGGTGACGTTCTGTCACCACTGCTATTCTGCCTTGCCCTTAACCCATTATGCTGTCTACTTAACAGTTTAGGCTATGGCTATAATTTGGCTCCAAGAAAAAAACAAAGTGTAAAGACTTCTCATCTTCTTTTTGTCAATGATTTGAAACTGTATAGCTCATCAGATGAGGAACTAAAAGTAAAACAGATAAGAGGCCCCTTGTCAGCGAAAACAGCAGCTCAACAAATAAGTCCTTAACGCAGTTTATTAACAAAAGTTTAAATAGCGCCGCCTCTGGCTCCCCATACTACAACACATTTAAACATTGTAATTGTTGTTGTTATTAAGTCAGCAGGATGTCTAGAGCATCCAGAGTAAGCCATTCTAATTCAGATTAACCAATATTAATGATTAATTCGCCAATCTTCAATGGCAATACACATCTCTTCAATGGCATGAAAACCATGACCTGTGTTCAATTCATCATGTTTTGCCAATCGTTATCACTCTTGCCGTTCCTAATGGCGTACAGATGTTCATACATTGGTCGGTCTCGGACGTCCGTCTTTCCGACGATATGAAAGGCTTGGCAACAATCACACATGGCTATTTTGTTAAACTACTTATAAAATGGTAATTCTTAGTAGATATGATAAAAAAGTTCTTTTAGGTATGCTATATAACTTCTTAATACATATGAGGGTTTGGATTCGAATTTTAATGAAGGTTTAAATGATGGTCGCTTTCCATTATATTGTGAGAACAAATCCGTAATATACATAGCCATGTGTGATTGTATCAAAGTTCCATTATAGCTGCCAAGAGATAGGGAAAGACGGAGATGTGGTCCAGACCAATCAGCTGCGTTCTGCATGCCATTAGGAACGATAACAATTGAACGCATACCGATATGGTTTTGAATTCCACCCAGGTCATGGGTTGACCCATGGCTATTGCAAATGTAGGTTTCAACCCATGTGGTCGATTCGAGAAGAAAGAGAAAGAGAATGCAGCATGCGCCTAGTGCGCCTGGATCCCTAATAACAACTCCAATATGCCACATACAATTACTTTTTATTTTTTTTTTTATTTTTACATTTGTTAACCGATGGTCCGGATGGATGTCCATTTTTTTTTTGAGTCGGGGGAGAAAACTCCAAAGATACAGATTTACAAATTGCTAGTAGACATATATACACATATCCAGGCATAGTCAGTGGCATGCTTTTCTTATTGACGGAAGAGGCCGAGGATATAAATTAACGATTGTGCCTCAGCAAGGATTAGTTGGGAGTATGGAAGTAGCTGAACAGAGTATGGGGGAGGAGGATAGGGTCTTATCTAGGTTGTTGTGTGGGGCAGTATCCAGTGTGACTTGAGGTGACTGGTGTTTTTTTTAAATATGGATGATGAAGATTTTAGCAATGTTGCAGGTAGTGAGTTCAGGGTTCAGTTTTACTGACAGAGAAGGTGAAGAACCTGCGCATGGTACATGGTTTGATGTAACATCTCTACAGTTATTAGATTCTTGTTAGACAGAGAAGTTATCTTGTATAAACTAACTTGTAAAAATTTGTTTGTTATTAGTTGATTATATGTAATGTTAATAGATAGGTATGTGAACTATTAACATATATACCTGTAATTCTTAAGTGTTGCACACTATAACACATATAAAGTGTTGAACAGTACAGAGTGAAGTATTTGTATGATAATAGTATTATAGTTTGATAGGTTTATTATGCTTGTAAACTTTTACTAAACTGAGCATTTGAAAACTTACCCAACTTAAAAATTTTTTTTTTTGAAAACATATAAGTTAAGTTAATTTTTAAGTTTTTGATATTAATGGAAGCACAGTTTACATGTAATTTGAAGTTTTATTTTTATTTTTTTTTTAATTTTTTTTTTTTTTTTTTTTGTTGTTTAAACAATGTGTAATGTGGCAGTGTGATAATTATTAAGAGGCAAACATAATATAGAACACTGTTGAATTTTCAATTTGAATTGAAAATGTGTGAAAATGTTTGTTTTTTTTAAGTATTTATATTTTTGTGTTGTTATACCATTTACCTCTGATGAAGCTGCATTGATGGCTTGGAAAACGCTTTGTTTTTTTTAATAAAATAAACTAACTTAATTTGCTTTGTTGAGCTGCTGTTTGACAAGGGGACAAGATCTTATCTTTTATTTTGTTTTCTTCAAATCATTCCTGGAGGAACTAAAAGTACAATTGTAAGTTGTCAAAAGTTTTTCAGATGATATAAGAATATCATTTGGTCTTGATAAATGTGCAAATGCAACCTTTAAAGCAGGAAAACTGCAGCACCAAGAAAACATCAGTTTGGGACAAGAATGTGATATAAAAGAACTTGAGCAACACAGAATGTATATATATATATATATATATATATATATATATATATATATATATATATATATTTGGGAATTGATGAAGGCTAAACAATAAAACATGAACAAATGCAAATAAAACTTAGTAAGGAGTACTTTAGAAGACTTAAATTAATCATGAAAACAGCATTGGCATCTAAGAACAAAATCCAATCTATAAACCAATTTGCTCTTCCTGTCCTAACTTACAGATTTGGAGTAACTGACTGGCTCCAAAACATGTTACATAGATTAGATAGGAAAACAAGAAGAATGCTTGATGCTCACCAAATGATTTATAAAAATCAGTGCATACCAAGATTATATATTCCCTGTTCTGAAGGAGAGCTGGGCCTCCTTGAAATTGATTACATGTACAGATGTGCATTTGTGGGACTTCACACATATCTGCTGACATCACAAGACCCAAATGTAGTGAAAGTTTTGAAACATGAGGAGAATAAATCTAAGATGACTTCCCTGCTTAGGCTAGCAGAAGCATATCAGCATCAAGCAGGAATGGAAATCAAATCAGAACTGAATAAAAACCAGGCAGCAACTGAATGTGCCAAAAAACAAAAGAAAGAATATAAGGTGAAGGACCAGATGACAAGGCAAGAAATTTGGAAAATGCATAAATATAGTTGCAAGTATAGAAAACTTATGAAAGAACCTCATGTTGATCAGGAATGAATGCAGGAATGGTTAAGGAGAGGTGAATTCAAACCAAGAGATGAAAGGTTAATATTAGAGGCACAAGATAGTGGGCTATGTGCACGTTGGTTTGCAAAGTCCATTGGACATGTTGGAGAAACAGATAAATGTAGTTTTTTTAAAACAAAATTGAAAACAGTTGCACACCTTGTTGCTGGTTGCTACATACTAATGGCAGATGGGCTGTATACTGAAAGGCATAATAATGTGGCGAGACTGTTGCACTGGGGATTGTGCCAACATTATGGTATTGGAGTGGATGAGAAATACTGGAAACACGTGCCACAAATCATCATAGAAAATGATGATGTCTCCATCACATGGGATCATTCTTTACCAAAAGTTCAGAAGACAGATGCTAGAAAACTAGATATAGTGGTCCAAGAAAAGAAGATAAAAGTAGCATTGATCACTGAAATCACCACACCCAGTGACTACAGTGTCCTGCATACAGAGAGACACAAAGTCATAAAATATCATTATATGCAAGCAGAAATGAGAGCAATGTGGAAGAAAGATACCCAGAGAGTTTGAATAGTAGTAGGACCAACGGGTCTTATAAAAAAGAGTTTACAATCATATTTAGATATGCTACCAATACATCTAATTCCATACAAATTGTTGTAGGAGTCATTACTGGGCAGATTCTGGGTGCTGCGAAGAGCACTTTTGGCTGACATGAAAGAGTGAAACAATACTAATTTCATGAACTTTAATCATACTTTGACTTAGGAATGGGGTCCATTCCCATGATGGTATTAGAAAACCAAAAGATTTGGAGAAATTTTAAAAAAAGAGGTAATCCAGTATAAAGACCTAGGAATAGCTATGATCACTAAACTTTCCTTTGTCACACATGCTTAACAGATAACTAATAAAGCTAAGTGTCAAATGGCATGCGTGTTTAAAAATCTTAGCACAAGAAATGAGATGTGTCTTCTGTTACTATATAAAACATATATTAAGCCAGTCTTAGAATTCAGTAACATTTGTTTTATATACAATGCATGTCAGGTGAATCATCTTGGGAGAGTACAATGAAAACTCACCAAGGTGATTTTACCTAATAAAAATTAGAGTTACAATACTAGATGGAAGCACCTCAGTGTATTTACTATTCCTCATTCCTACATCAGTGGTAGAATAATATTGTCTGCAAAGACTTTCTTGACTCTAGCTTACAAGCTTTCTTGGATACAAAATATTTATAACTGCAGCTTAACATGGAAATATCAGGCTAGTAATGTTGAGTTAGGTACTATAAAAGCACAATTACATCACTCTTACTTAACTGAAAGATAGGAGAAATCATGGATAAATTACCAGACAGAGGCAGCAATAATTTATAATCCTTTTAGACACAACTGGATGGGATAATTTATTTGATTTGGAAATATTTGGCATAAGCATTGCTGGATAGCCAAGCAGCCTTCATGCTGGTACACAATTTATGCACTTATGTATAAAGCAAATAGAAATATTATCCATTCACTAATTATTTTAGCTTTTTTATCCCTTTTGATTTTTATTTATGGTTTCATAAATGAATTAATTTAACAGTGGAAGTAAAACTATCATTCCCTTTAGCTGAGTAGAAGTTGAACAAAACTGTTCTGTGTGGGAATTTGGAGAATGCACACCTTCCCCATCTCAGCAAGATACCATACTCTCTATTAGGTTCATAGGGTCATAGATGTGTATGAGGCTAATGACTGCCAGGGTATTTTTAAGCCTAGTCATGAATCCCAAATCTCTGACAAGTTCTGGTACCCTTGGTAGTGTAAGCAAGGGCTTGGGAGAAGAAACGTTTATGATCAGGGATCTAGGAAATGAAACATTTACAGACTATCTGTGTCCATTAGGGATATAAGTGTCAAAGCAGGGGTGATATTCCAGCTCTCCATCCAGTTGTCCAAGTTATACTTGAATTAGGTGAAGGAGGAACTCTGCTTCACATGTATGGGGAGCCTTTACAAGATAAGAGGTAGTTACTAGAAATCATACTTGCCTGTCCAGCAGGTCCTATTTAAAACACAGACATGGTTTAAGTTTTAGAATGGATAATTAAAGTTCTGCTTGTTTTGCAGATATGCAGGAGGTCCATCATAGTGGGTCTGACGTTGCCTTGCATGCAGGAACAGCCTGTAAGAGACAGAATGGAGGGGTATAGCTTTGAGGAGGTCTGCACAGGGAATGTTATTTATGCACTGTATCATTTTAGTGGGAACATTACAGATGCTGTATGTGCCTGGTTATGTACACATCAAGGGGGGTGTTAATAAACTCAGCATGACAGTGTAACAGATTGAAGGATGCAGAATATTGTCAATATCTGTGTCAGATATTTCTGAATTCTCAACAATGTCTGCAAGAGGAACTACATTCTAAGTTAAATCCTAAGCCTGAGAAGTTGAGAGCAGTTAATCCAGTAATGGCCATAACTTCTACAAGTTTTACATGAAGGTTTGCAAGCTACCATGGCATATCCATTATTTGCACATTGATTACAGAGATGTTTGTCACAGCTGGATATTAAAAGGCAAACATTCCCACAAAAGAAACCTGCTTTAGGCTAATATATATAACACAGGGTACTTCTGCACCTATAACCATTAACAACACTCTTCCAATATAAAACTTGTTAATTTTTAATGTGCATTTCTGCCAAAACTTCCCACGCCACCCATCCAAATGTCTCTACGGTCGAAAATTCAGGTGATGTAGTGCACTTTATGACATCTGATTTGTAAGTAAGAACAAATCTCTGCTTCCCCAAGGACATCCATTCCAAAGTATAACAATATGCGTTCACATTTTCTGACTGATAAATCAAGAACTGAATGGTCAACTCAGGGTTTAAGATGTCATTTAGCAATGAAGGCAGGCATTAGTTTGCCACCCAAAAAGGCAAACATAAAAATAAGTATCCAAAATCTGATCAAGGAAAAATGTATAAGCAATGTAAGGTCCACAGCAAAAAATGCCAAATGCATGATAACTGCATCCTAAACAGTAATTCCATCTAGGCTTACCAGATTGTGCTACTAAATTGCTGTTGTTGTCCAAGAACAATTTTAACAATTCTGTCATCTTCCAGATTGCTATCATAAGATTCAGTTAAGATTCAGATAAGAAAGGGGTATGTTCTTGCAGAACCGCATTGCGTTTCGTAATGGTAGAGTTGGAGACTGGGATGTCTCATACAAATGCAAGCAAATCTACCGTTGCCCTCTATTCAACGTTTTCCTTAATATCAGTCCAACATGGGTAGGTAACATTCATAGTATCCTCCTTCAACATGCAAACAACCTCATTTAATTTGAAAAGAAACAGTATCCACTGCAGTAGATAAGGTTCCAATGGCAATCCAAGGTGGGTGACTACCTTCCACACTCACTGTGTCAGTACTGACAGCAACTCCTCCACAATTCCTACATAAAATACCTGTGCAGTGCCACCATCTGAGTAGAAGAAATTCCCCAATTGTCCTGGCAAAAGTTCACTAGTCAGTCTGAATTCCACCTCAGATATCCCCTGAAAACAGGACATATACCTATCAGGACTAACTATGTCAACAAAACATAAAAAAATAAATAAAATATAAGGATAAAGCAATGTAGTAAAATGTAAATTTAATAATGTTTAAATGTAGTAATGTAAGTATAAGGATAAAGTGGTGATCTGTAGCACAACACTGGGCATGATAGATAAGAAAGTAAATATGGAAAAGGATGATGTCTCACTGACAGAGGATTACAGCAGAAGGTTAATTTAAGCAATCTAAGGCTGGGCATGATGGAGGGAATAACAAAGATGAGAGGGAAAGGTGAATCAGTAAAAAAAATTCAAGTATGCAAGGCAAAAGAGTGGGGAGGTACATCAGAAGAGATTCAAAGAAGCTTGATAGCAAAGAGAATTAGTGAATTTGGAAGAAAGAGAAAGAGACATTACAGAAGTGTAGGCATGTAAAGAGTATGATATACAACTGGGACCAACTGCTGAGGATAAACTACTGATGGTTCTGTTCACCAAATAGACTATGTAGGAAAAGGAAATTGGGAGATGACAGCTGCTGGGAATATGATCGAAGGAATGTAAGGCTAGAACACTTATTGTGGGTGTGGAAGTGACTAAGGATCTTATGAGAGCTAGTGGCAGAGGAGTGAGAATGTATATGGTAATATCCTTGGGAAAATGTGAAAAATGTATATTGTTGGAGTGTCAGATAAGAGGAGAAAAATGAGGATGGAACAGAAAAAGGCATATGATGATATTAGCAGACTGGGTAAGGAATAATATAACCAAGCACTTGAAATCCAGGGAATGACTGCCAACTTAATGAATGTCAATGCACCGAGGAAACATATCCATAAATGGACAGCCGGTATAGAAAGAAGACAATGGAGTGGGATGAACACATGACCTATTACACGAGCACTTCAATGAATGAATAGGAGACCAACAAAAGACAGCAGACAAATAGGATCATCAGAAGGAGCGAGCTAAGGAAATTATTGAAAGAAAGAGGAGAAGCAGGGGGAAGTTTCAAAATGAATGGAACAGTTTCAAATCTCAATGGCTTATTTTTATTTTTATTATTATTTTTCAGCTAATATTCAGTTTATTTCAGGTACAAAGAGCAAAACTCATGGAGCTCAGAGTTCTTCCTGTGTATGTGTGTGCAGTTTCGCAAACATCAAAGCAAAGAATTACTGGGCTGGCCCTGCCAAAAATACTGATTTCCTGTTCAGACTAAGACGTTTATGACTTTTGATGCCTACTCATGCGGCAGACTGTGTGCAAAAGTGGGAATCCCATTGGAGGAAGGTTGGGCTGCCAAATGTATTAATCATTTAAAAGAACAAAATGATTGACTGATTGTTAGATGACCCTGCTGCTTGGGGTGGTTGTAAAGAATGAGACAAAGCAGTCTCTGCGCTGTGGTCACGGGAGTGACAGTGCTCCTATAATGCGAGAAAGTTAATAAATTAAGAAATACATTACGCATTTATTTACATTATTAGCCAATAACAATCTTAGACTACTACACTGTCACTATTTCCTTCTCTTATCCAGTAGCTCTGACTAGTAGCATTTTCTCTTGCTTTTATTTATTAAGCCCTGTGCCATAGCAATTAAACATTATTTGGAGGAACAACATAATACGACTCCTGCCAAATACGGTTATCTATTCAGATGGGCAGCTGACTACGCTTGTCAGTCTGAATTCTGTTAGAGGTGGGGGCCATATATCTTTTGACTAGTGTCTCTACTGCCACTATTTGTCTTGCATATCACAATAGCAGCCATGTTTAGTAACTCTTGTCTTATAAAAGGATTATGTATATTGCTAAAATAGGAATACAGATAAAGAAATGATTTACTTCCATAAACAGGGCAAGTTCTATGAGAATTGTTGCTATTAATATTTTTACAGAGCATATGTGAAGTTGCTAAATGATCAACTGTTTCAGCTGGAAAACTGATGTATGCATCTGTCGACATTTGTTACATTCTGGGTCATATTTTGTGAATTACTGAACTGTATTAAAAGAGCTTACTCCAACAGTGAGTACTTTAGCAGATGGGCTGAAATCTTGATCCAGCAAAACACAATTTTTTTTTTGTGTGTGTGTGGGGGGGGGGGGGGTCACTGTCAAATACTCTGGTTCTGGTGGATTTGAAGTAGAATTCACATGTATGTATTTATTACCATATTTATTTACTTCCTTTTGTTAATTACAAATTTGTAACTGGGAGGTCTCATTTTCAGTAGAAATCCACAGAGGCAACTCCAGGACAATAAACAGCAAGAAGAAAACTATTTATGGGAGATTTATATAGTTTCTTAATACATAACTCATAATTTTGTTAATGTACTTAGCATCATTCTAAATAAAGTAACAGGATCAATTAAAATATATGTGTTGCAAGAAGTAAAATTTCTCGTGGAAAATCTTTTATTTCTTTTTTATGACAACATATACAGTCAGCATAACAATGATAATTGACAGGTAGCAGTATGACCAGTGAATACATTGCTGATTAATAAAACATAAAATCAAAATAGTGAAAACTATTTACACGTATGCCAAAAGTTCATCCTTAATTATACATACCATCTTAAAATTAGAATGTGTTCAGAAAAGGGATTTCCAGAATTCTATAAAGTGGGTGTGGAATTTCTGAGTGTAGGTTAAATATTTGTGAGCTAGTAGGTGTTTATTAGCTAACTGTTTGAAATCCTCCAAGGTGAGTGATGTTTTATCCCTCCAGTGTAATGTAATGTAGTATTTAAGTAACAAAACTAGTGTTATTAATATATGTGTTTATAGTTTAGTCAGGCCAGTGAGGGTGATGTGTAGGAGAGCTAGTTTCCAAGATAAGGTTGCTTTTTCATAACCCAGTTTTTCTAGTTGGTCTCAAAGTGAACACCGTAGTTTACAGGTACACTTGCAGCTCCAGAAGATGTGGAGTAGCTCAGCCTTGTGATTATCACAGTAGGGGCAGAATGGAGAGCTGGTTGGGTATATTTTATTTAGAATGACAGAACCCACACTGTAAAAGTTACAGACTCCAAATCTGACCTCAAACCAGTGACAGGTGGCATACCACAGGGTTCAGTCCTGGGGCAACTCCTGTTTGTTATCTACTTCTCTGAAGTACAGGCTAACACAGAAAGCCTCTGGCTAACGAAGTTCGCAGATGACTGCAAACTAGGAGCCATAGTCAAGTCCCCAGATGATGTGAACAACATACAGAAGGGCCTCACTCAGACAGATGCCTGGTTTCAGAGCCATGGCCTCAAGCTCAATGCCAGAAAGTGCAGTATCATCCCTTTGGTAAAAACTCTGTACCCATGAACTACCACACAGGCAGCAATCTACTTAACACCGAATGTGTGATAGACCATGGGACCCAGGTGGACAGTAGTCTCTCCTTTGATAGTCACATCGCCACAGTAGTAAGGAAGTCCTACTGCGTGGCACACCTCATCAAAAAAGGGTTCTCATCCAGTAAAAAAGAGGTCATTGTTCCCCTCTACTCGACACTCATTAGACCCATTATAGAGTACAATGCCCCTTTTGGAATGTACCTCACAAGACATCTGCAGCAGCTAGAAAGGTCACAGAAGTACCTCACAAAGAGGATTACTGGCCTCAAGCAAATGCCCTACACTGACCGTATCAAAAAACACCAGCTTTTCTTCGTAGCATATCGCCTACTTTGAGGTGATCTCTGATTAATATATAAAGCTATGTCAAACCCAGAGCTGTTGGACATGTTACACCTAAAGAAATCCCAATACCTCTGAGCTACACACTCTAGGGACCTAAACCTTGTCACCACAATAAACAGGACATGCTGGAGAGATAGATTCCTGTCCCAGAGACTTCCCATACTCCGGAACAGGCTATCCATCTATGTCAAGGAAAGTTCTTCATTAGCACTCTTCAAGAAAAATCTTGATAAGCGGATGGGAAATAGGAAATACACCCAGGTATCACTTCTATGTCACTGCTCAACAGTGGCACAGGAAAATAACTTTCTTGGGTGGCGTAAGCCAGGGAACCTTATTGGCTAGTCTTACATAGGCCCTTGGGCCGATAGCCTAGTACCTACCTATGAACCTATGAAACTATGATTGGGTGTAGTTTAAGATTTTTTAAATTCTCGTTTTAAAGGAAAGGGAGGGCTCTGGGGTTTATGAATAGTGTTTTGATATAGTTGTGTAATAGTATGACCAAGGTTGGAGACCATTGTTGTGGTGACGAGGTGTGGTCGGCTATTGTTGTTAGTGTATTACAGTTTATGATATCATAGTAGAATTTAAAATCTGGCAGCCCTAACCCTCCATAGTCCTTATGGTAGGTCAGTTTATTATAACTGATTCTGACTGATTTGGGGACCCAAATAAATTTGGAAATTGTGGAGTGGGTGGCTTTGAAAAATTTTAGGTTGATAATGGTATTGGAGGCATTAAAAATATATAAAAATCTAGGTAGAAGATTCATTTTGATTGTGGCTATTTTAGCAAGGAATGGAAGTTGAAGTTTTGTCTATCTGCTAATATCATGTTGTATGCCTGACCAGAATTTAATATTATTATTTGTATATGTCTGTCTAGGATATTGGTGGAAGGATATTCCTAGATATTTTAATGGTTGGTTAGTTTTAATGCCAGCTGCTAAGGAGTATGTGGGAAGCTGACAGAGGGAGTTAATAGGGAAGATATTTGTTTTCTTTAGATTTAGTTTGTAATTCAAGAAAGTTGAGAAGGTGTCTATAGTGGATAGTAGTTTCTGGAGGCCTGAATTAGGTAGAGAGTAGTAAAGATTTAGATCGTCAGTGAAAGCCACTAGGGTAATTTTAGTGTTAAAGATATTGGAGATATTGTGGAAAGTTTTCTGAGAAATGAGAAGGAAAAGGGGTTCAATGTACAGCTTAAAATGATAGGGGGGCATAGGACAACCTTGCCTGGCACCATTCTTAATGTTAATTCAAGAGGATGGGGGTTTGTTGATTTGTAGATATGTATGAGCCTTGGCATATAGTGTTTTGATAGCTTGTATATAGTTATTGTGTATATTAAAGAGCGGTAAGATATTGAGCAAAAAGTTTATCAAATGCTTTTGAGGCATCAATAGCTAATGTATAGACTGGAGTACGTGTATGGGTAGAGAGACTGATAATGGTGTCCAGGGTGAGGGTAGGATCAAAGGTTTGTCTGTGTGCTAGGAAACCTGATTGTTCAGGGAAATAATGTTTAGGGTGATTGGTTTACTTCTATTTGCTAGTATTGACACAAATATTTTCATATCAATATTCATAAGGGCTATAGGTCTGTAGTTCAGGGGGATTTTGAGGTCAGAGTTTGGTTTGGTTATGAGAATCATTTTGGATGCATTTAGATGTATATCACTTACATCATTGGTAGCAATGCGATTAACTAGATAAAGAAGAATGAGAGATGATTTGTGTGAGAAGGCTTTATAGAATTCAGCCGTAAGACTGTCTGGCATTGTTGATTTCTTGAGTTTGTTAACTGTCGTAATAATTTCTTGCTGGGAGATCATGGAGGATACAATTTTTTGTTGATCTGGACTGATTTTGGGAAAATGTTATTTTTTTTAAAAAGGCATCTAGGTCTTGTTTATTATGAGAGAGGTTTGATGGGCAATAGGATTTTGTGTATATACTTTCAAAGATATGTATGATATATTGAGTAGTATGATAGAGTTTATCTTGGTAAATACGTTCTGTTATGTTCAGGGAGGGTTTGTTTTGGTTAACAAGCCTCACTAGGAATTTAGAAGGCATGTGAGCCCATTCAGAGTAATTTGCTAGAGTTTTAATTTCTTACTATGTTAGTTTTTTGGCATTGAGATCATACATTTTTTTTTACTGGAGTTGTGTTATTTGAATTTTAGTTTCTTGATTAAAGGACAATTGGAGATGAGATTCAAGCATAATGATTTGACTTTTAAGACTGGCTTCTTCCTGGAGAAGTTTTTTTTTTTTTTTTTAATAATATGAAGGTGTACTTTTAAAGGTACCTCTAATTATGGATTTAATAGGGGCCCAATAAATGCACATAGGTAGGTGATTATAGATTAAATTGTTTAAAGAATGGTCCAGGATGCATCTATTTCTTGTAGAATTTATTTTTCCTTAATAAGGTAGAGTTAAGGTCCCAGTTATAAATTCAATTACTGTTAGTTTGATTGTTATCCCAACCAATAGTTAAGTTAATCTTAGAGTGCTCTGATAGGTATCTTGGTTCTATGTGGAAGGAATTTTCGTATTTAGTAAATACATTGGAAATTAGGAAGAAATCCAGTCTGGACCAAGACTTGTGACATATAGAGCAGAAGGTATATTTATTTTTGAGGACATTATCGGGTTGGAAAATATGGGGGTCAAATAGTCTGAAATCATTTTTAAGTTCCTTGAGTGCTGATATGGCATGAGTATTGCATTTAGAATTGGTATTGGATCTGTCAATATCAGGGCCATTGACTGATTTCCAGTCCTCTCCTAGAATGTAGTAATGATTGTGGAAGTCAAGTAGTATTTTATATATAGACATTAAAAATTCATGTTGATTTACACAAGGTGAGTATAGGTTTAATATCAGCATAGGTCTGTCTAAACAGGCTAGTTTAGTTGTTATATAGCACCACCTTCCATTCATGCCCATATCGTATTTTATGATTTTGCCCCGGAAGTTAGTTTTAATAATGACTGCTATGCCTGAACTATTTAGGGATTTGCAAGAAGCAATGATATTCTTAATCCATTTTTTCTACTGGGAGGGTTTTCATCACTCTGGTTGTATGTGGTTTTCTTGTAAGAAGAATGAATTAGCTTTGGAGTTGAAGATCAAATGTAAAAGAAGTTTTCTTTTTTTTCAAGTTGAATCCCTTTGACATTCCAAGAATCAAATGACCACACACCTACTATTATATCTATGGGTCAGTAAAGGATGAGTCTGATGGGTATAGTTGGTACAGTAGATGTAAGAGGAAGGACATTGCCATACAACTCTTCCTGCATCAAATATTTGCTTGCTCACTAATCTACTATGCCCGAAAGAGATGGTGAAATTGGATGATAAAGAGTTATAACAAGAGTTAAAGCAGAAATGGTTAGATGGAAATCTTCTTATTACTAGTGCTTTGATAGCTTTTAGCCCCATATTAAAAATCATATATAGTATAGATAACAAATATGTTTTTAATATGGGGCTAAAAGCTATCAAAGCACTACTAATAAGAAGATTCCCACCTAGTATAGATAACAAATAGAGGCCACGGTGGTACAGCAGTTAGCGTTGTCGCCACACAGCAAGAGGTTCTCCAATTCGATTCTCGGCTGGAGCATCTTCTGTGTGGAGTCTGCATGTCCTCCCTGCAGTCGAGTGACGTTTAAAGACATGCAGGTAGGTGCGTGCATGAATTGGTGTGCCTTCTTTGAAGGTTGGGGGTCGGGCTGACAACTCGGCACCGTAAAAATCCACTGCCAATCATTAGCGGGCTGGAGTTCTGCTGTGGTGACCCCTAACTAGGAATAGCCGAAAGACATTACTATAGTATTGATAACAAATAGAATGTCTTCCTATTGTAACTTCTACTAGTCATCTAGCTCTGCATATTTTTTTAATTATGGGGGAAAGTAATGGGGCAGTATAGTGCAGTGTAGTAAAATAGAATATCCCCCAAAATGGGTCTAAGGTATAAGGGTTCTTAGAATTGGTTAAGGTATTGTAAAAATCTGTATACTCCTGATATTATGTTGACATTTTATTTGCTACTTTTAGTAGTAAATAGTTCAGGAACTGCTTTGAAGACACTTAAGAAGGATTTATTTGCTTCAGAGGTGTTTCTGACATTGTATTTGATCCTCTGATGCTGTTTGTATACCCCTGATATTATGTTGACTAGTTTGTCTTAGTTGGGGCATTGATCTGTGTTATCAAATATAGAGATAGTACTAGTCGTTTAAATAACTGGTGGTATTAATGTATGACTTAGTGCATCAGGTTGAATGTTAGTGTTTCCAGGTATATTTCTTGTCTCTGGTCAAGAAGCTTCAGGGTGATAAACCCACAGATTTTATAGGTTGTTGTTTTTATATCAGAATAGGTATTATTATATTATTAATATTCTGCTGTTAAAATCTAGTATACATAAGACCACACTAAAAAATGTTTTCCTCAAAGAGGTGGTTAGTCATACAACAGTAAGAAAATCAGAGCATATATATTACTTATGGAGACTGTAGCATTTGTCAAACTTATAAAGCAATTAACATCACAACTTGTTCCATATAGCATACTAAAAAAAAATGTTCCTTAAAGAAGTGGATAGTCATAAAACAGTAAGCAAATCAGAGCATATATATTACTTATGGAGACTGTAGCATTTGTCAAATTTATAAAGCAGTTAACATCACAACTTGTTCCATATAGCACACTGAAAAATGTTTTCCTCAAAGAGGTAGTTAGACCTAAAACAGTAAGCAAATCAGAGCATATATATATTACTTATGGAGACTGTAGCATTTGTCAAATTTATAAAGCAATTATAAATTTATAAAGCAATCGACAGACCACGATGCTTTGCCAGAGATGGCCTGCACCTGTCACCCCTGGGATTCCGGATACTGGCTAAGGTTCTTGCCGCCCCTATACTGCCTTTTTTAGGCAAGGTTCAAATGACAAATTCATCACTGTAACAGGAACAGGGAAGCAAAAACTGAGGGTGATGCTACTCAATGCTAGAAGTCTAAATCTCAAAATGCACTCACTCGAGGCACTCCTTAAAATGGAGAACATTGATATCTGTGCAGTGACTGAGACCTGGTTCAAGGCTCCAGAGAGCACCCCTGCACTACCAGGCTATAACTCATACCACACTTTTCGGCCATGTAACCTGGACCGGAACACCAAAGGCAGAGGTGTGTCCATATTCATTAAGGATATCCACACCTCCAGGCAGGTTGCTCAGCATAATGCAGCCGAGGTTATCCAAGTGCAACTAACACTGGGCAAAACTGCAATCCAAATTGTAGCTTGCTACAGATCACCCACCATGCCCCAGGATTCCCACTCCTCTTTTCTTGATGTACTGGACAATATTAGGGTTCAGCCAAACACCCTAATAATGGACAATTTCAACTACCCCACCATTAACTGGGAAAACTACTCATGTACCAACTCCTTCGCTCAATGCTTTCTGGAATTCATAAACTCCAATGCCCTGGATCAACTTATCCACACCCCCACCAGGGGCAACAATATCCTAGATTTAGTCATTACCAATAAGAGTGACCAGTGTTCCACACCTGAAGTCAATGCCTCATTGGTCCGATCCGACCATTAACTAATTACCCTAGATATCCACATCCTGCCTCCACCCCCCATTAAGGAAACCATGGTAAAAAATTTCTCCAAAGCCAACTTCATGCTTCTTAAGACATAAGTGGTGAACTTCATGACACCCATGCAGATGGACAATACAGTTATGACTACTGAATCCTACACAATTGCACTTTATAAGCACTAACATGAGTGCATGGATCGTGCTATCCCAAACAGAACCAAGATGCTATCCTCCAAAAAAAGGAAGCCAATCTGGTGTTCCCCTGCCATAAACAAACTGTACAACAGAAGGAAGAAACTCTTGCAAAAGAGAGTAAAATCCCATGAGTGGGAGAGCTCCCTGGTCAGCCTCAATAAGAAGCTGCGATCCCTGATAAAATCTTCCAAAGTTATTTACGAAAACAAAATCCCCACTGATTCTAAAGACAACCACAAAGCATTCTATAGCTATGTCAAGAATCTCAATGGTAACACTCAGATCTGCTCTGAGTTACAGCACAATGGCACTAAATATACAGACCCAACTGATATTGCCAACATCCTGACAGATAGGTTCAGTGCTAACTTTACCCCCCCTCTCACCCCCTAAAGAGCCCATCTCTATACCGGAAGAATGCAAAGTTCCTGTAATCACAACAGCACAGGTAAAAACCACACACTCCAAAGCCAAAAACACAGCATTCATGGGACCAGACAACATCCCAGGCTGTGTTCTACATGAACTATAGAACGAACTGGCACCCCACCTAAGTACCATATTCAATCATAGCCTCACCTCAGGCTTTGTGCCTGCTAAATGGCACACAGCAATGGTTATCCCACTCCACAAGAGGGGAGACACCACAGACCCCGGGAACTATCGCCCCATTAGCCTGACGAGCCTGGTCTGCAAGGCCATGGAATGTATCATCATGGAACTTATAAACAAAGACATTGGTAATCTCCAAACTCTGGATCCCACCCAGTTTGGGTTTGTAAAAGGCAGATCATGTCTTCTAAACCTGATAGACTTCTTTGAAGCAGTCACCAAAGCTGTAGACAAGGGTAAGGTGGTTCACACAGCCTATCTAGATCTTGCCAAGGCTTTCAACACCATCCCCCACTCTGGAATTATAGATAAACTCACTAAACTTGGTATAAATCCCTATGTCACAAGATGGGATGTCAACTGGCTCACTGACAGAACCCACACTGTGAAAGTAGCAGACTCCAAATCTGACTTCAGACCAATGACAAGTGAAGTACCACAGGGTTCAGTCCGGTGTCCTCTCCTGTTTGGTATCTACTTGTCTGAAGTGCAGGCTAAAACAGAAGGTCTTTGGCTAATGAAGTTCGCAGATGACTGCAAACTAGGAGCCATAATAGAAACTCCTAACGCTGTGAACATCCTACAAAAGGGCCTCACTGAGACAGATGCCTGGTGTCAAAGTCATGGCCTCGAGCTCAGTGCTAAAAAGTGCATTGTCATCCCCTTTGGTAAAATATCTGTACCCATGAACTACAACATAGGCAGTAGTATACTTAACACCAAAAGTATGATAAGAGACCTTGGGACAAAGGTGGACAGTAGTCTCTCCTTTGATAATCGCATCGCCACAGTAGTCAGGAAATCCTTCTATGTGGCACACCTTATCACAAAAGGTTTCTCATCCAGAAAAAAAGAGGTAATTGTTCCCCTTTACTCATCACTCATTAGACCCATTATAGAGTACAACGGCCCTTTTGGTATGTACCTCACAAGACATCTACAACAACTGGAAAGGCTGCAAAAATACCTCACAAAGAGGATTACCATCCTCAAACAGATGCCCTATGCAGACCATCTCAAAAAACTCCAGCTTTACTCAGTCACATATTGCCTACTCAGAGGTGATCTCTGCATAACATACAAAGCTATGTCAAACCCAGAGCTGTTGGACATGCTCCACTTAAAGAAATCCCAATCCCTCCAAGCTACATGCTCTAGGGACCTAAACCTTGTCACCACAATAAACAGAACATGCTGGATGGAGGGATAGATTCCTGTCCCAGAGACTTCCCATACTCTGGAATAAACTAACTATCTATATCAAACAAAGCTCCTCATTAGCACTCTTCAAGAAATATTTTGATGATTGGATGGGAAATAGGAAGTTCTCCCTGGGGATCACCTCTGTGGCTCTGTTCCACAGTGGCACAGGAAAATAATTTTCTTGGGTGGCAAAAGCCAGGGTACTTTTTTGGCGGGGCTTGTATAGGCCCCTGGGCCGATAGCCTAGTACCTACCTATGAACTTATGAACCTATGAACATCACAACTTGTCCCATTAACTATTTTTAACAACATGCACCTATCATTAAGGTGAAGGTATTATTATTATTATTAGCAAACTTCATGTTAACCAGTTCAAGATGAATATCTCAGGTATGCTAGTTATTTGGATCGATACACTTGAGAGTAATAGTATACACATTTTCATTTGGTCATTTTTAATTTTTACTTCCCTTCTTCATTGTCCTTTCCTCATCTTCCCTTTTCGTTCAACATTTGTTGTATATGTGTTGCACTGCTATGTTAGAGGGAAAGAAAAAAATCACACACAGTGTAGTCGTCATAGTTGTTGTCCAAGTCTGGAGAAACTTGTATGAAAAGTCATTAATAGAAGTATAGGCAAAACCACATATAAAAGTGGATTCCAGAAGTTTTAAATGTCAAAGGAAGGAAATGTCATGCATTACTCTGTAATGTAATTGTACAGTTTGTAGGTATTTACATTATTCCATATGTTGTTGAGTGGAGTGCCAGGGCAGAGAACAGTGAGAATGGGAAGATTGCTGTGTTCACCTCTAGATGGACGTGTAATCCTGTGGAGCCAAGTTAAAGGTGTTGGAGAAAGAAATCTAATTGTAGTAGTTTAAAACTAAAGATTTTCTGGTTAACTTGTGCGTTTCAGTTTCAAAAACGATAGATGTGTTGAAAATCCAACATTATGAATGCAGTTCTTGCAGATTTCTTTTTCTTGCTTGCCTGAAAACATCTGAAAATGTGGTAGTGGCACTTTCAAAAGATAGGGCTTCTGGGAAGACAAGTTCAGGGGTTAACCAGGAAGTGACTGGCAGATTGAAATGGCTGGATCCTCAAATGCTGTATTAATGGAACTAGAAAGTCATTTTCAGCCGGGAAGTCTGTGGATTATTTCTTTTAGATTATAAACAGTACCTAAATGGTAAGATGCTTATTTTTACCTTATTTCTGCCACGTTCACTCATCCTGAATTAGCGGTCATCTTATTTATACCATGATGTTGCTTATTTTCATTTTATTTGCTACTTTTAGTAGTAAGTAGTTCAGGAACTGCTTTGAAGACACTTAAGAAGGATTTCTTTGCTTCAGAGGTGTTGCTGACATTGTATTTGGTCCCCTGCTGCTGGAAGTGAAGTGTGTGGGGGTATTTCATTTGGAATCTGATCTGCTTTTGTATCAAAAAGCTACAAAATGGAGATAGTTTTTGATGTTCCATTTTAATTCGTAGAGGAAGATCTTGGGCAAAAAGTATTTTATTGCCATTCCAGACCACATGTTTCTTTTTTTTGCAGCGGCAGCAGCAGTGAGGACAGTTTTACATACACTAATCTTGGTTTAGTGGAATCTAATGCATTTATATTATCTTATCGAAGTTCCAGAATATCGAATCTGATATGGTCAATACCATATCATCAAATTCTGAAACATCGAAAGATAAAAAATGCCTAAAAACAAAAATAAATAAAAACTTACCTTTGCAAGCAGGGGGGCAAGTCCCCCTGCACCGCCCATTTGGAGGGTTGCACCCCCTACACCACCTACTTAAATATACCAACTCAGAGACTGCACTACATTGAACTAAATGGAAATCTCCCCCTACGGAGATTTCTGTTTAAATGTTCGATGTTTTTTTTTGTTTTTGCTAATCTGGTGCCAACAATATCAGCTTCTATATTGTCGGCCTTTGACAATGTGAAGTAGACCCAATCTAATGATGGGCAAAGGGTTCAGTGTGCTCTTTCAAGTCTTATTTGGCTTGCTTCAGTGGTGTTTTCAAGTAGAGCCCCAGATATAGCCAGAATTATTTCCAGTAGTTTGTTTTGCTCAATACTTTCTGGAATACCCCTCAAGATGATATTATTACATCTGGATCTTGCTTCTAGGTCCAGGATTTTTTGCTGCATTTCTTGTATAGAATTGTTGTAAGCTTTAGATTCCTACTTTAGTTCTTCAATTTTATTTTCATTTTCAAGGATTCTGGCTTCTGATTTTTCCACTCTCTTTGCAATGTGATTAATGGATTCCCCAAAAGAGTTTAGCTGGTCTGAGAAATTTTGCATGGTTAATTGTAGAGGCTGTAGAGCAAGTTTTAGGTCATCAAGGTTTGTAGATTCCGTTTTATTTTTACTGGATGAATTACTGGTTTCTTGTTGCTTCCCAGTTCTGAGCCTTTTAGTATTAATGCCTTTTTATGGAGATGTAAGTGCTGAAAACTTAGTTTTAGTAGTTTGAGAGTCCATGATATCTGAGTCAGTCGGCATTATTTCTCTGTTTTTGCTTAGGAGCTGGAAGAAGATAGTTGGCCTCCAGATTATTCAGTCAGCCAGCAGGCAAAGCACATGTGAAGGAATCCTGGCAGTATCAAAGGTAATCTTCCTATTTTTCAGTATTCTGTTCTGTTTCTGGTAGTTTTTCTGAGTTAGTCTTGATGACAATCAAGTTTTATTTTTCCCCTGGATTGCGTTTTTGTCAGAAAAAGTGATTATTTATATTGGTATTTGGAGAACTAGGTGACTGCAGTGTTTATAGTTTGGCGACCATTTTAGATCTGTACATAAAATATAATTTCTAAAGCAAATATTGATGTAATTAAGTAGCAAGAGTAGCAAGTGGAAATTACTCCTTATAGCATATTATAGTAGATAGGTCTAATTCCTACACATAAATAGGGCTATACTACAAAGGTTTTATACAGACAACCTAATGAGGGTATAAAGCCCTTAGGTAATACCACAGCTGAAAACCTAATTGCTACTAAGTTGTATTTATGCTCCACAAGCACTGAATGAAAGGTTGTTCCTGTTTCTATTAATGATGAAGAATGTTAAATTGGATGGACAAATGTTATTAATTTTAATCAGGATTGCTGCCAAGAGGGTGCTGGTGATACTGTGAAAGCATAAACAAATTAAAGTTAACCATTAAGCCCATAAAAATGCATATATATTTGAGTAATGGTATGTAGATTTGTAACTCTTTAGAAAAGTTTGTGACTGCATTAACAAAATTAGGTACACGTGTATAAAATACCATTAATATTGCAACTGGGGAGCAAATGTTTGGTAATAAAATGGATGCTACTGAAAATTCATAATAGAAACAGTATTTGCCAGGCAGATGTATTTGTCCATGTGCACATGCCAGAATGAAGAAACAGGGTAGGTAGTATTGTTAAGTAAGATGGCTGAAGGGAAGCAAGAGGAGTATGGACCACAGGAAGTGCAAGGTCAGAGAATAGGGAGAAAGTAAAGGAATCAGGTAGGCTGTGGGGGAGTGAGTTTTTCTAGTTAAGACAGACAGGGTTCTAGTCTCTTTGGTGCAGCTGTTTAGCGCTCATCAATTATATCTTCTAGGTAGTTTAATTAGGTGAAGTGACAGTTGGGGGGCTATCAGGGGGTTGTTTCTCTGAAAGGAATTTCTCTTTTCCACCTTCCTGGTTTTCATTTTTGGTCTGTTTTTTTTGGGGCGGGGGGAGTAGTGGTTATTCTGTTCTGGGATCGTTTTTAGTTGAATTGCATTGAGTGGTACACCTAATGCTCCTTGGAGTTTGTACTTGTTTTCAGATGAATGGTCAACAATGCTACCTAACATGAGATTTTGTTTCTGCATTTGGTTTTATTTTTCAGTTTTATAATTTCTTATGCATTCTTATTTATGATTATTGTATGAATCTGGATATGTTAAGACTGATTACACTGGCTATTTTACTGTGGTTATTTGTGTCTGGAGGAGCATGATTACCTGGACAAAAACATCCTATTCATGTACGGAGTTAAATGGACAAAAGAACTTATTCATGTATGGCTGCAGATGAAATGCAAATGATTTCGCAGAAATATGCTTCTTCTTTAAGGTGATTAGAACCAGGTACAACCATAGTGTGACATTTCTCATATGAGGTGTGTGTTGCCTTGTTTTATGTGGTAAATAAGATCAGGTTTTTGAATATTTGATTATCATGGACCCTGTGTAAGGACAGACTACATGTTTGCTTACTGTGTTTTGTTTGCTTTATTGCTTTGTAGACTTTAGCAGCTATCAATGACATTAAAAGTAATTGGTGCTTGAATTGTTTTATGAACCTTCTAATAAGAAGATATGTGAGGAATTGCAAAACGTATTGATACTGATTGTAAGGCATGAACTACAATATATGAGGGTTCAAGACTTGACATACAGGAGTGGTTGGTGAGGTTTCTCAGTATCAGCAGTAAGTGATCTTTATTAACCAAATAAAATGAGGTTGCTGCACTTTGTCCAGCCAACAAGACTGTTGCCGGAGCTCTTTTATATTTATTTCACTAAATAAGTAAATGGCTCTAAATGTACTAATACCATCATTGTTAACTAGTGCAGAGTTATATTGTGTTACTCTTTTTGAACCAAATCCAACAACTGTAATCCTTTACTGTCATATAACAAGGTACTAGATGTTCTTACATTGTAGCAGCACAGTAGTGCCTAAGGTCTAAGTGCCTTTTACTTTGCTTGTTCTGATGCATAACACATCCTGTGCTCTATCTCAGTTATACTCCAGGTCTGTTTAAATAAAAGTGCAGTGTATTATTCTGAGGCTTAGTCCAGTCATCTGGTAATACATGCAGGGTCCTTCTAAATGAGGACTGCATCTATTATGCTGTGTGTTGTAATATACTGCAAATGTTGCTGTTAGCTATGACATTTCATAACATCCGTTTGTTAAGGTACAGCATTGTTATGGCAACTGATGTTACCTTTTGTAGTGATTGTTGATGTTGAGTGATATGATTTGAGTTCATCTTGAGTTCAAAAGCTACTTGACTTTTTTGCATTTATTGTAAGTGCTTTTGTCATTCACCAATTGGACAGCAGAGAAAATAATGAGTTTTTTTCTCAGTTTCAGTCTTCTAAGAAATTCTTAATTTATGAGCATAGGACTAGGAGCAAGAAGTTAGCTAGAAGGCTATGTGGTATGTATAGTAATATGTAATAAGTTATTTCATTAATATTGTAACCCTGCTCAAAGCTTAC
This sequence comes from Protopterus annectens, assembly GCF_019279795.1. Taxonomy (NCBI): domain Eukaryota; kingdom Metazoa; phylum Chordata; order Ceratodontiformes; family Protopteridae; genus Protopterus; species Protopterus annectens. The sequence goes on from NC_056731.1 coordinate 1,787,628,005, forward strand.
CCACCTTACATATTGTAACCATGCTTATAGCTGATACATCCTAATAGAATACTATTTCCAATTAACTGTTTGTGTACTGTTACTCCCTGCAGCCCAAACTTGCACTGTGCCTGTCAATGTGTGTGTGTGTGTGTGTGTGTGTGTGTGTGTGTGTGTGTGTGTGTGTGTGTGTGTGTGTGTGTGTGTGTGTGTGTGTGTGTGTGTGTGTGTGTGTGTGTGTGTCTGTGTGTGTGTGTGTGTTATCTATCATTCTATATCTTCCTCTCTCTCTCTTTATATATATATATATATATATATATATATATATATATATATATATATGTATATATAGGTCTACTTCATAACATTGAAATTTCATAAAGTTGAATTTCATAACATTGAAACCAAAACATCTAAATCCCAAAACACTGTAAACCCAAAACACTGAAAAGTCAGAACATTGAAAGTGTGCTTCATAACATTGAAAACTACAATGCACATGTAAATAACATCACCTTTACCTACAGCAACACCTTAATAACAAACACCTTTTCTACTACGTTTCTGCAGGGGGGCAAGCCCACTGCACCCCTCCTGTGTGGGGGGCTTTGTCCCCTACACCCCCGTAAATTAAATATACCAACTCCAACATCATGCTACAGTGGAAAAAAAGTAAATTTCCTAACCTCACTGTATCACAATCAGCATAGACTGAGGTTAGGAAATTAACTTTTTTCCACTGTAGCGCTATCTTGGAGTTGGTATATTTGATTTACGAGGAGGCAGAGTCCCCCACATGGGGGGTGCAAGGGGGCTTGCCCCCTGCAGAAATGTTAGTTAGGTGTTGCTGTAGGTGGAGGGGATCTTATTTACTTGTACAATATAGTTTTTAATGTTATGAAGCATGCTTTCAATGTTCTGAGTTTTCAATGTTTTGGGTTTTCAGTGTTATGAATTTTCGATGTTATTGGCTCAATGTTACGAAATTCAACATTATGAAATTTCAATGATATGAAGTAGACCTATATATATATATATATATATATATATATATATATATACATACATATATATATATATATATATATATATATATATATATATATATATATATATATATATATATATATATATATAGATAGATAGATATAGATATAGATATAGATATATAGATATAGATATGTAAATACAGATCTATGTCAAATAATAGAGTTTTAAGAAACTCGAAATTCAGACAGATGAGACCATGGGATTGAGTTTCCAAAAGCTTGAACATCAAAAAAACAAAAACCCAAAAAAAACATCAATCAATATTTTCCACATTTATGCAGGAGTAACAAGCCCCCTGCACCCCCCAAACAGCCTGCAAATTATATATATACTAACTCTGAGATTGCGCTGCAGTGAAGAAAAAGGTAAATTTCCTGATCCTCACTGTATCTAGATCTCCATTCAAAAGATTTGAGTATTCAAAAACTCGATAATATGGAATTTCGAGTTTTTGAAACCTTGTTCAACTAATAAGGATCCATAAATATATATGTATATATAAATATATATATATATATATATATATATATATATATATATATATATATATATATAGCTAGCCATCTATATCTATATGTATATCTATAGCTATATCTATATATATATCAAAATGTGCAATGGCAATTACATGAAAATGGGATGGTCGAATGCTTGGTTCCCAGGTTACATAACCCCAATCTGAAAATGTGCAAATCCACCTTAACAAATGCTAGTGTGAATTCGCTCACATGAGGTCGACATTCTGTTTGGAGATCGCACTACAGTTGGGATCGGGAAATGTAGCCTTTTACTCACTGCAGTGCTATCTCAGAGTTTGTATATATAATATGCTGGGGGTGTGGGGGGTACCCCCCTGCAAAACATAAGTAGAAATTCATCAGAAGTCAAGGTAACCTGGGTAATGTCGATAATATTGAACTGTGAATTATCGACATTACTGCTGTCGTCATTGTGATGAAATAACTTTTTTATTTTCAACATTTATTTTTGGCTAAGCAAACACAGGAAGAACTGTGGCTCTTAATTTTAATAGTTAACATATATATATATATATATATATATATATATATATATATATATATATATATATATATATATATATGTGGGTCCATGTCATTTGACTGAATGTTCATTTTATTGAATCTCAAATGCTTGAACTCATTTCACTGAACACTCATTTGACTTGACAATTCATTTGATTATAAACTTATTTGATAAAAAACCTTCTTCACAACAAATATGCAATAAACAATGGAAACAAACCCCCTGCAGTCCCCCATGTTGGTGGGTTTGCCCCTCTTACTCTCCTTGCTTATATAAATTAACTGTATGGTCACACAACCTCAGAGAAAAGAATAAAGAGCACCACACACAGTGAATCAGTGCTGGAGTGACAACTCATTCATTTGCATATCTGGAGGTGCAACATCATGCTGACCGTTGTGCTCTACACATTCTTTGCTAGACTCACTTCCTTAATAGCTCCTTTGATAAGAAATTGCACCCTCAGATATATTCTATAGCCTTCTACACTTTTCTAACAAATGAGCTTTATGTCAGATGGATTTTCAATCAAATGATTTTTCCGTCAAATAGAATTATCATTTGAGTTTCAGTTAAATGAACATTCAGTCAAATGACATGGACCCTTACATATCTATATCTAATCGATATATATATATATATATACATATATATATATATATATATATATATATATATATATATATATATATATATATATATATATAAATGTCTGCATATCTATACATGCAGCATCACTCCATTACATGAGACACACAATAGGCTATTGAATCAAACTAGCCACCACTGGGGCTGTTTTAAGCCTAGGCATGCCGTGCTAAATCTCTGACAAGTTCTGGTACCTTTGGTAAGTGTAAGCAAGGGCTTGGGAGATGAAACATTTGCAAGCAGTGCCCTGGGATAAACCCATTACAGGCTGCTTATGTCTATTAGAGACATAGGTGCCAAACCAGGGATGAATTTGCTGTTCTCCATCAAATTGTCCAAATAATATTTAAATTGGGTTATGGAGGAACTCTGCTTCATATGAATGGGGATCCTGCTCCAGGGAAGGGTTAGAATCTGGGATACATAACTGTCTGTCCAGCAGGTCCTATTTATATTACAGGCAAGGTTTAAGTCTTTATAACAGGTAATTCTGGTACTGTTTGTTTTCTGGATATGCAGGAGGTCCACTAGAGAGGGGGTCCAATAATGCCTTGTAAGCTAAGCAAAGATCTCCCCTCAATAGCCTGTATAAGACAGAATACAGGGACAGGGCTTTCAGGTGGTCTGCACAGGACATATTACTTATACCCTGTATTCTTTTACTGTGGAAACTTTGTGGGTATTCCAATTGTTGGATGTGCCATATACCAGAAGACGTATTGTACTCAGTGATAAGTCTGATGAATGACAACTACAGCAGAACAGTGACATCCTTTGATTTAGATGCAATACTTTTATTTATTAGTTGCACAACACAGAATTATTTCCTCACTACTGTAGACACATGATGGGTCAAATGCTAGATTAATTCTACATTTGCAACCAAGTCATTGACTACTGCAGTGACTCTTAGGGATTTATTGTCGATATGATAGTTCTAAGAGATGGATGATTGCCCGAGGCAAACTGTTATGCATTACTTGGTATTTTGTTTTAGTCATGGGTCTGACAAAAGCTATTTGTTTGTGTCAGCCCTTCCTGGAGAACATTAGTGTCCGTGGGAGATTCTATGACTGCTCCTAATTTGCAGTCACCTGCAGATTTGGTCAGCCAAAAAACTCAAAGCCCTTGATGTTGGCATTCACTTCAGATAAAAAGATGCCAAAAAGGAGTAGTCCCAGGACAGATTCCTGATGGACGATGCTTGTGACTCGTCTGTTTGTAGAGGTGGACTTCCCAATTTTAACTTCCTGGGTCCTGTCTGTGAGCCGGCTGGCTATCCTCTGGGTGACATAAGGGTTTATACCTAATCTCTTGAGTTTTTTAACAATGTCTGAGTGGGGTATTTGTCTCAAATACCTTGGCCAGGTCAATGTAGGCAGTGTGAACCATTTTGCTTTTGTCCCTTGCTTTGGAGACCTTCTTAAAGAAGTCTATTAGGCTGAGTAGGCATGGCCTGCTTTTGACAAAAGCAAACTGGGTTGAATTCAATGTCTGGAGGTCTCCTATGTCATGATTGGTCATTTCTATGATCATTTTTTAATGGCTTTGCATAGGAGACTAGAGAGACTTATGGTTCTGTAGTTTTCATGGTCTGTAGATGGCCCACCTTTGTGCAGAGGGATGACAGTTGCTATTTTCCATTCATGAGGCATGAAGCCTGTTTGGAGGCTATGGTTAAACAGTGACACCAGAAGGCCTAAGAGATCATATTTCATGCTATTTAGAAGGCAGCCTGGAATGATGTCTGGATATTATCGATGTAGTGTTCTTGGTTTCAGAGAAAGCATCGAGGACTTGTTTCCTAGTGATTGTAGGGGGAGTTATATTTGATGGAATTTCCTGAGGGGGGAGTGAGGGGCAAAGTTAGAGCTAATTTTGTCTGCCAGTAGATTGGCTATATCTTCTGTCTCACTTTTAGCAATGAGCTCTGCACACAACTGTATATTGCCTTTGAGGTTGCAGACACAGCTAAAGTATGTCCTGTAATTGCCCTTGAACTGGGAGCCCAAAATTACCTCAAATGTGGCTTTGCTAGACATTATTTGTCCTCTGAGTTATTTCTTTAGTTTGATGAGAGTGTTTTTATCCTGCTGGACGCTGCATCTCCTAATTTTTGCCATGATTTTCTTCCTTCTATTACACAGCTTATTGATGTTGCAATCTCACCAAGGTGGCTTGTTTTTGGGTCAGTTCTCCACTTAGTCCTTGTGGGTACAGCTGCCTTTATGCATTTATTAACATGCTTGGATAGTATGTCTGTAAACAGTTCTGTGTAGACAGCAGTATTCTCAGGGTTTAGAAAAGATTGACATTTCATCAGGCTGTTACTTAATAGAAGGAAGTTTGCCTTAGTGTAGCTCCTGAACATTCCAGGGTTAGCTGGAGTTCAGGGCTTTATTTTTTTTTACTTTGAAGGAGACCATTTTGTAGTCTGACCATACCAGAAAGGACATTACACAAGGGGGTGTGAAGCTCTCTCCCATATTAATGAAGGCCAGATTCAGTATATTTGTATGTATCCATAGTTGGCACATTGACAATCTGGTTTAGGGAGTTTATGTTTACAAAAATCAGGAATCTCTGTGCCTGCACATTTGATGTTGTATATGATTCCCAGTTAATAGTGGAGTAATTAAAGTTGCCCATGAATATGGTGTTGGGCTGGCTGATGAGTGCTTTTAGTAAGTTTAAATACATATTATAGGTTTCCTGGGACATAGAGGAGTACTATAGCTTGCGAGGAAGTGGTATGAGATTTTGATTTGAATATGAAGAAGCTCAAGTGCATCATCTTGTTTGATCAGCCTTGAGGTATGTTTTTGATGTAAATCCAGATGCCTCAACCTTTACTCTCTGCTGTATAGTAGCTGGTATAAATGTGTGGAAGAAATTATAGGCTTGAACTGCCAATGCACTCTCAATGGCTTTAAACTATGTAGCACTGACTGCACAGACATCAGCATTCTCTAGGGAGAGGAGACCATGTATGGAGTGTTTAGACACTTAGCATTGACCGATAACACCTTTAAATATTTTGGGTTTTGGTTTGCTATGTCGAAAATATGTTCATTTTGGCCTTGCCTCACCATGGGGGAGGACAATGTTTTAGCTAATATTAGAAAGCCTAGAGGGGAGAGCTGCAGACCATTGCACTGTGGTCTGTTGACCATCTCCTTCCATGCTGATAAGTATTACACCCCTTGGAATGACATCAGAAACTCAGCCAATTATTAAACTCAGTCATCCTCTGTTTGTATTGTGGCATCATCCATGGAGAAGGCAAAATGCTGTTCAGCGCTAGGCTCATACGAGCCTGGGCACATTCCAAAAGCTCTTTGATGTCTCTCTTATAGTATATGGAGGTTCATCTCAGGTCATTTATATCCACATGGGCTATGACTGAGTCATATTGGTACTTGTGGTCCATTGAACTGAGCTGTATGCATATTGTGGTGGATCCTGTCCCGTGATAAGCAACTAACCATGACTTTCTCCTTATTCAGCCTGGTGAGATGGACATCAATGTGTCTCACAATGGAGTCTCCAATGACCTGAATGTTGGATTGTGTGTTGACTTGCCTTATGGATTTACAAGTTGAGGCTCCATGAGATGTCTCAGTATATGTTGATGTGGGTGTTGCCTTGAAAGAATACATTCAGGGATGTGGAGGACATTTGTTATGTGTGCTTCATCTAGGATTTCTTTGGGGCTTAGGGAACTTACATTTAAGTGCCTGAGCATTATGTGGGTCTATGTTTCTGCCTCATATTGTGCATGATGGGTGCAGTATGAGTACTACTGATATTACTGATAATTAGGAGTACTTTTATGTGAGAGATTTGCCTCCATTGAGATTGTGTAACTGCATCTCTCACATACTTTATCAGTTTATTTGTGAATTACCTGGTCGGCAATAAACATTGCCTCAGGATGCTCATATCCACCAAACTGGCAACTTAGATTGTGGGAAAGTTCATATCCATGGCAATAAGCCCTTTTGCATTGATTAGAAGGGTTGCAGTAGGAATATAAAGTAAAGTCATGAAATCTGGCTTACACTCTGGGGACAGTGCTTGCCACTGCAAGCTAGTTGCCCTGAGTGCAACTTGGTATTGGTGATATTTCGCTGGTGTTTTTACAGGAAAAATGTCAACTAAAGGTACCTGTGTCTATACAGGACACTGCTGACACTTGAGATGAAAATGCGTGTCTATACAGGACACTGCCGACACTTGAGATGAAAATGCAAAAGTAGAGCCTGATGATTTGTGAATGAAGTATTTAGGTAGGTATTCTGCAGTTAGGCTAGATGGCAGGTAATCTAGAAGTACTTACTGAAAAGAAATTTAGAGTTTTTGAAGTGAAATGGAAGTTAGGCTACAGAAAAAGGAAGATAAAGCTTTGGTAGGTAGACTCCAGATTAAGCTGAAAAATGAAGTTATGGTAAGTTCTCCAGGCATGAAGAATTTAATAAAGAGTATCTGTATAAAATGTGATTCTTGTGTTGCTGTCTTCAAAGTGGGAATGCCCCTGCTCCTTCCCCACATAGGACCCTCCTATATCAAAACCCACCTTCTAACTCTATGCATCATCTCTGCACTCACATAATTTGCCCTTCTACTCCTCCTTAACCTCCAAACTTTGTTAATAGTTTGTTTCCAACATTTTCTCATCCTCAATTGTAATTCACTGTTAATGATCCTTAGATTGTACTGTTGCTGGATTTTTACTACTATTATTCTAGAATATAACATTTCAATTGTAATTAACTGTTAATGACTCAGACTGTACAGTTGCTAGATTTTATTATTAGTATTATTATTATTATTATTATTATTATTGTAGAGTGTAGAATTTTTTTACTGTAGATTGCTACATAAAGCTTTATGACTTCTTTGCTTTGTATGTGTATATGCTAATATGTTTGTCATTGTTACTGGAGCTTTTCTCCCTGGGCATCCACTGAAAATGGGCTCTCTTTAGGCCCAGTGGATTTCCCCAGTCATCAAACTGAAATAAATAAATAAGAAATAAATAAGAAGCAAGGAGATAATACAATAAGGAATGAAGGATGGATTGTCAGAAGGATGGAATGAGGGATGAGGGAAGGCAAAGAGGATGGATGACAGCGCAAAGTAGTGGTATAGAGGCCAACAACTGCTTAGTAAAGGATAAATAATCTTGCCTTCATTTTCCTTTGGATAATTCACATGCCTGTATGTTTATAAAGACTAGATGATAATACAGCATCCATTCTGATTCAGAGACTCACTATCCAGGCAAGCAGATCTTTTTTATAGAAATATATATCTGAGGACGGATCTTTACTTAACACTCAGCATTTATTAAGCAACCTGATCTTGGTGAGCTGCAAAAAGTAACTTTTCAAAGATTGGTAGTGACATACCTTTACTCAAGTACTTACAATATAATAATATTTCTAACATATTGAGACAGGGTAGGTTGAACTTGGGGAATGTGTTAAATATGAAGTAACTAATCAACTTGTGAGACATGATGCATTAATACTGATGTCTTATACTGAAACAGACTTCATTGCCAGCTGGAGGCATCTGTATATGCAATTAGTGGCGTAGGACAGATTGAAATGGTTAGAATCCAGCTCCCCAATCACAGGAGGAAGAATGGGGTTTCTTGTTGCTTTATCATCAAGAGAAGGCCAGGAATTAATTCAGGAAGACCAAAATATAATGGTCAAAAAAGAGGCTGTCCAGCACTGCATTATCCCCCTCTAGTGGAGGCCACAACTTTATTCAGCAAGGCTAAAGGATAATGGGCAAATAAGAGGTTATTCTGCACAGGTTCCTATTAGATGACCAAAGATGCATTCTTTCGAATGCATCTTGGTCGAATTTGAAAAGACGAAAAGGCAAAATGACGAAGCGGCATATAAGCAAATTCTTTCCCTGGGAAAGAAATCGCTTGGCCGTCTCCATTATTTTGCCGTTTTCGTCACTGTAGTGTGATCTCGGAGTTGGTATATTTAAGTAGGGGGTGTGGGGGCGAGTGTTATAAGTGTTTTTTTTTTTTTTTTTTTTTGGAACAGCGATTTTTTTCCCTTGGAAAAAAAATTGCTGTTCTAAGCATAAGTTTTTGCTTAAATGGGGTCGATAAATCATCATCTGCTTTTCTAAGTGTTCGATGATTTAATATAGACCCATTCTGCACTGCATGAATGAGCCACCCAGACTATGCACCAGTGTCACTGTATGACTATATCCTGACAAAGTAAATCAGAAATATGAAACCAGCCTTTACTAAAAATTTGTCAGAATCTCTGTAAACTAGGCTCAACCACAATACTGGGAGAATCCCCATTTTTGTTTTTAATTAATCGTTTAGAAGGTAATTCCATGGAGAGGAGGACCTGTTTTCATGGGAACTGAAGAGAATGACCTGGCTAAGTAACTTGCTTAGAGTCATACAGTTTGGAAATGGAAACTAAAGGAATTACACTATGAAGCTGATTAGCAGTGCATTGCCTTATTTCTTTGTGCAACACTGGTAAGATGCAAACTGATCAAGTCTTAGTAACTATGAGGCTTTATCTGCTGAAAAGTGTACACACACCAGGTGATGTATCTAGTGAAAGTGTCACTCCAAATGGATTGGCAGCTGGGGGGGAAGAGCCATTAGAAGAGAGTACAGACCACAGAGTCAAAATGGGGCTCCCTAAAAAATGCCATCTAAAGATGAAGATGCCCCTTATACACAAGAGAAGCTAATTAAAATTGAACATTCTTTTATTGGGTAATGGCAAGAAATTACAAGCCCTAGATTTTGCTTAAACAGGGTGTGATGATATGAGCTAGTGTCAGCATAGCCAGCAGTAGCTCTTTAAATAATTATATTTTCTCTGAATATAAAACTGATTTATACAAGATACTAGTGTTACAAATGTATTAGAAGTGTATGGCATTTGAATATCAAGCTGATTTGTATAGATGCTTATGTTAAAAATGTATTAGAACTGTATGTATATGCTGTAACAAAGGACACTGGAAGAGAAGTGGTTAATCTCGAGTCCAGTTAGTTTTGAAATATTCTTGAAATTAAATCAACTGTTAAGCCATAAACACAGCACCAACTGTGCTGAATGGAACTGGAGTCAGTAGTTATGGGAGAGGCCATTGTTTAATAGCCTCTGTAAAGAAGAGGAGAAGTACTGTAATTGTTTTCTGGCTCCAGGTAATTGCCATAAAGATTTAGATATGTGTTGTAGCCGCCTATGTTAAATTCCTATCTCAGCTTCAAAGCAGAATAGCGTGAGAACCTAGAGTCAGGTGACCAGATGAGGCCATTATGCCAGCCATCTTGGAAATTTTAGATACTACAGGGTGTGACTTTGAGGATTGAGTATTCTGTCTTGGGCCTGACAACAGGAAGGACAATTCATCATACCATCAGCCTTGCTCTATTAAGTAAGTAGGGAATAGTAATTCTTCCAGATTCAGTAGGAATATAATAAATCTTAGTATAGATATTGTTTTTCCTTTATTTGTCTGAGTCTGTCCATCAATGTTATTTTCAATATTTCATGTGATTTGAACTTTGCGGTTTACTATAAATATATATTCAGTGGTTTCATATTTTTATTATTTATTAAATATATTTAAAAATTTTATTGTGGCTGGTCCTTGTAGAGATTATTTAAACTTTGAGAGTGCTTAGTTTTATTTGGTGACACTGTGTTGATCACTCCTGAAGGCCTAGCTGTCTTGGTCAACTACTACCATGTGTATTAGTATTAATATTACACAGTATAATTGGACAACCTTTGTTAAGGCCTTAGTGTAGCTGACTGTGGAGTGTCTGGTAGCAGTGATAAGTACCTTATACTCTGGGAAGAAGGGGGCACAGCAGGAAAATCACTGTGTGTGTGTGTGTGTGTGTGTGTGTGTGTGTGTGTGTGTGTGTGTGTGTGTGTGTGTTTGCTACTTGGAGCAGGGACACAAAGCACTAGTCACAGAGAGTGTGCTAGAGGACTTGGCTTGGACACTCAGCTGAGGACATAACCCTACAGATGTAACAGTGAGGTGTTTTACTGGGGTCTTGGAGGGGAGATAGATATAAGGTAATCCAGACACCGGGCTGACTGCCTTCATTGTGTGCTTTTAAGGGAAATTGTACTTGGTGCAGTGAGCTGCATCTGGAAATACTAAGTGTATCCATTTGTATTCTAAGTAAACATCCCTCTCCTGTGTCAGCGGTTTGGATTAAGGCTCCTTGGTTACTGGCCCAGACAGGGGTTGTCACACAGGGTAACATTCATTGCTCATAGTAATGGTTCCAGCTGAAATACTATATCTGAAACCAAATCATTTATTTTACAGAAAGTGCACAATGGAGTTCACTAGCTGCTGAAATGTAATATAATTTACTATGTGAAACAATGGATTAGATGAGTAATATTTCAGGATGACCCTTAGAATATCATCCTCCAAGTTTTCTTGAGCATATTATGATACCCACATGATACAGGCTGAACAAAATATGAGGTAAAGACTATGTGAAAGGAATTATGTAATGAACGATGGCTACATTTCGGGATTAAGTAAAATACAGAGCAGTGAGAGGAAAACTCTGATTCAGAAGATACATTTAATTAATAAATATACAGATGATTTATTTCTTTATAGCCTTACTGATACTTGTAAACTTGTTATAAATTAATAAAAATGTTTGATGCACACACACACACACACACATATATATATATATGTACACATACAGATATATATATTGTACATATACATATATATATATATATATATATATATATATATATATATATATATATATATATATATATGTGTGTGTGTACTTGTGCTAGAATATAATAAGTGAAGGTATCCTGTCTGTTTTCAGGATTTTGAGTTTTCAGGATTTTGAACTTTCAGGATTTTGGTCTTCAGGATTTTGGGGTGTATATATACATATATATATATATATATATATATATATATATATATATATCTATATATATATATATATATATATATATATATATATATATATATATATGTCTATATCTGTATATACAAATATAGGCAGAAAGTTTAGCAAAATAAAGTAGAACAATTGAAAAATACTTTAAGACCTGGCTTCCAACATTGCTCTTTAAGATAATTTCAGTTAATCCTTGGTTCTGTCATACTTCTGTATTTAGAATTATAGCTTAAAGCTATATTTTAACAGTAATAATGTTGTGGATGAACAAAATGTCCCTAAAATCCTTCTAATTTACGTCACCTTCCAATACATTGGTTTTAGCCTTTGAAAATGCCTGTGAGCATGACATTCATGATTTATTAAAAACAGAGCTCCAAAGACATTTCTTTCAACTTCACCCCAGGTGAAAGAAAAACATTACAGCTTTGAGCTTTGACTTGAGATTAACAATTAAAACTGCTGACAAGGGTGGGTCAATACAACTGATGAATAGCAAGCAGTATGCAAGAAATACTGTGATGATTCATCTGACAGTAGATATTTTGGGACTCACCTTTCACTAATGCACATTTAAAAGCATTTTTGATAATATTTTGGATGTGTTTGTCCTTAATGGGCATACTGTCTGACTTGGTGATCTGAAATAATTGATTTTATGATATTCAATGTATCTTGTGCAGTCCGAGTTACTGAAGGTTACAAAAATATAATACATTCCTTTGTGCATGACAAATTTTGCATAAGTGAGCCAATAACTTTTATAAACAAATATAGCTATTACTGCTTAGACTCTGGAAACAAGGCTTTCCAGTCTGTACTCAGAATAGGAACAGAACTTATATATATACAGATAGACACAGACAGGAGCGTGCGCGCGCACACACACACACACACACACACACACACACACACACACACACACACACACACACACACACACGCAAAACCTCTGTGGTCCGTTAGCCTTCTTAGTTAAGGAAGAGAAGAACCAAAACAGTTATCATGCTCTATATAAGAGCAGTTTATATTGTTGTTTAAGGTGCTTACTACGTTCTCTTTGTCTTACTAGTTGTATATAACATGTTTGCGTTTAATGAGGCATTGTGTTGTTGTCTCAAAGGTGCAACTCCTGAAAATGCCATGATCATAAGTTACATGGGTGGCTCTTCAAAAGGGATATGATTGCATTTCATAAGAATTGGTGGGGCCTTATTTTAAAATATTAGAAATATTTTATTCATGATACATTACTTTGTAGAATGTGGAACAGAATTCTATTGACAACTAAGTACCTAATTCCAAAAATGATTGACAAGAAAAAAAAAAGAAAAAGAAGAAATGTTCCTGGTTCTGTCTCAGCACTGGCTTTTTGAAAGCTGCATGCATCCTAAAACTGGTAGGCAAGTAGTATCTGTTTAGGAGGGGAATGTTTAATCATTTACAATGAGAAGTTATCCTATCTTACCTAAAAATAGCCTCAGTAGACTAGACTGAAAGTGTTATTTGCCTCAGGAAAAATCTGTCTGCCATCAAGAAAACTCACAACCTGTAAAGATGTCTTTCAGAGCTTTATATATGGTAACTGAAGTGCAAAAAAAGTCATATTCTGTGGGGATTATTTTTCTCCTTGGTATTTTGAGTTTCACAAAGCTGTCATTATAACTGCAATCATCCATGTTTTCTTTAGTATGAGTCAAAACACAGTTGCGGCATGATCCTCATCCAGCCAACCATCAAAGGGGTTTTCATTTTAAGCCTTAAAGTTTTATTGCTTCTGTCCACTAAGTCCCATGACAGGACATGAATTGGGGTGGTGCAAATATTTGCCAAGAACTTACATGAGTGGTGATGCTTCCCATTTATCTGCACACCTCTTGTACGTCAATATACTGTCTATCTCCAGTCTGCCTTGGGCATTGTAGGTAGCATGTGCATCCCTGGATACATGATCCCAACTCCTTTCCCATGTGCAGAGGCTAGTGGACTCAATATCCTCATTCTTTTCCTCTCCCACCCTTATCCTCCATCACATGGGTTGCCAACTGAACTGTGGTATCTGAGTTTGAGATAGGACCTCATTACTCTTTGTCATGGAGGAAGAGGTATAGTAAATTATGTGATGCTAGTATAAACATCCACAAAACTACTGGAAAATATTTCTTTATTTTACCTGGAAAACACATTCAAATTCTGTTAATATAATTCTGAAAGCTGTGCACAATGTATACGGGAGATGTAATATTTTAACTTGCTTCTGTTTGATTTTTCTTTCTTTCTTTCTTATTTTAATGGAGAAAAATGACTGAATCAAAGCTGTATTAAAAAACCTATAAATAGAAATGCACAAATGGGGCTTGAGTGTTGCCAGTGTTTTCATGACACCATTAATATTCCCAAGTACAATATGATGTCGCTTATAGAAAAAATAGAATTAATGCAGTGATTGAAAATGAATATTCAAATATAAGATCTCATTTTATAAACAAAGGTTCTAACGAATGAGTTGTGCTTAAATACTATAACATATTTCAATAAAGAGTTTTAACATAGCACTAAATTTCTATGTGTCACATATATGTTAGTTTACACAAGGCTAACCTTAGGTGAAATGGAAATGGTGCCCCTGCTAAAGGTTTTCATGGCATCTCTTCTGTCTTCTTCCCTCCTCCCTCATCCACCAGTGACCTTAGTTTCCCCACATCCTGGCCTCCGCAGAGCATTCAGATTATTTTTTCTTCATTTGCATTTTGGGTTACTCTTCAGCTGTGTTCTGCATCCCTTCAACACATACTAACTGACCAAGACTCCATTGTAATAACTGTAGAGCAAGTAAGTAAATTAGGCCGAGTTTCTGGAAACCTATAGATCTCCATAAGCTACAGAGTTCTATATGCTCTGAAAAGCATTTTAGAAGCCTGTTTAACAACCTTTCATCCAATAATGGCCTGAAAAAAAATCATGAACAGGAAAAGAAATGCAGTCTTAATGCTGAATTTTGCTATTTTCCTGCAATCTTTGAGACCTCTCTGAAGGGTCAAGCCTAAACTACAATGACCATGGAGGAAATAACAAAATTAAGTGAGGCATGGGGTTACAGATACCCACAATTTTCTTTTAGAGCTTTTTTCCCAACCTTTTGTTCCAATAATGGCCTGAAGAAAATTCATGAGTAAGGAAAGAAATCCAGTCTTATTTTTTTTTTTCTTTCAGGAAAGAAATAAGATGAGAAGAAATAATGTTTAAGGCTGGCAAAACAGTAGTTTGTAATAAATGGAAAAGACAAGAAATTGTGAAGATACATAAACCATATCCAGTAATACTGCATGCTTCCCCCACATTTTGCTAAGGAAAGATCTTTTCCAGTCTCTGGTGTTAGATCAGTATGAAACTGAAGGAAAAATGGCCATAGACATAATTCAAGTGGCTGCAGTCATGCATATGTACAGCATGCCTGTTCTGCTCTACCCTCAATGACAGCCACCTTCTGTCTGTCCCGCTGATGTCAGACTGGGATGAAACTGAAAGAAAAAATAAAACATATTAGAGAATGGGCAGCCTCTATATCACCACTCTGATTGTGGAACAAATGTTCTTCAGTAGAGTGTTAATGTACAGGTAATGTCCACTGGAAAACAAGTCCACCACTTCACAGCAGCATATTAAGCTACCATGTAGCTCGGAGTGTAATGATGCTAATGGTCACCATTATTTTACATTTGCTAAGCAGCAATTTTGCTATTTAGTGAGTGAAAAATTAAAAGAAAAAAAAAGTGCATGTATGTTTATGTTTCTGTGTGTGCAAATGCATTTGTGCATGAAAGTGAGAGTGAGACTGATTGAGCCATTATGTTATAGTCACTAAGTAGTGCTTTAGATGTTTAGCAAGTGTAAAATTAAAAGAAATATTAAAATAAAAAGAAGAAAGTGCATGTGTGTGTGTGTGTGTGTGTGTGTGTGCGTGTGCGTGTGCATGTACGTGTGTGTGTGTGTGTGTGTGTGTGTGTGTGTGTGTGTGTGTGTGTGTGTGTGTGTGTGTGTCTATTTCTCATAAAACTGTGGTTTTCTGGCAAATCATTAACAAATTATAGAGTATCAAAGTCAGAAAGTAATGACAAACATTTGAATTTCAGACTTCATACCCATCAGAAAATTCATGCTAATGCAAAACATGTTATTATATCAACTTTCTAGGTTTGTAAAAGCAATATTTAAAAAATGTCCCCAATTTTTGGCCTTTGTCCCTATTATTTGTCTTTGTCCAGATGTTTTACGTTAAGAGGTTGAGTGCTATGGGTTGAGGAACAAAAGCTTAAAAACAGGGATAGATTTTAAATATTGGTTCTATAAAATTATGAAGTTGCTAGAAAACAGGATTTGTGTTGGCATGCATTTTCTGAAGGAAGTAATGTCTAAAAATTAAATGTATACTACTAGTGACTTCAATTCCCAGTAACTGGCAACAAACCACAGATTTTATACATAAGGTGCAAAAAATGAGGTAAATATCTGGGGGATTCAATAAAGCTTATACGATAATTTTGACCATGTGCCCATTCCAGCACAATGTACACACCGCCGCAAAAAATTTAGATTCAGTAAACTCCGTGCAGCGAAGTGCACTCACGTGCAAACA
This sequence comes from Protopterus annectens, assembly GCF_019279795.1. Taxonomy (NCBI): domain Eukaryota; kingdom Metazoa; phylum Chordata; order Ceratodontiformes; family Protopteridae; genus Protopterus; species Protopterus annectens. The sequence continues at coordinate 1,787,644,336 of NC_056731.1, forward strand.
TGGAAACTTCTATGGCATGCAAATTACAGCATAAGTAGCTATGGAACTGTATATATAATACTTTCTTATTGGTGTTCATTGTCTATTTCCTTTGTATAACATAAAACTACATGTGGAAACATTGCAAATTCAGGACACATTCTAAGTATATGTCATACACTCACAATACATACATGTGTTGTCCCCCCCCCCCCAACAAGTACAACACTAGGGGCTCAGTATTTTTTATACAGATATATAAACCACAGTACAAAATGTAATATAAAATGTTGCATGCTCCCTCATGGAAAGAGCCAGTCAGTGGTGCTGACAACGTTGCTCTGCTAAACTCATACATCCAACTATGCTCAGTAAGGATACTTGTGTTTTTACACAGCTATGCTTCTACATGTATAGGACATACTCTACAGAGTCTCATTTAAACCTTTGAATCTATGTGCCCATGCAGGCCTCCCAACCTGTAGTGCCCCACATGGCCTGCTGATGTTATCTGCCATAAGTTAACCTGCAGCCATTTAAAACATCAGACTTGTGCCATGGCACTTGTGTAAAGAACTGAGTTCTATAGTATCTATATTTAGATAGGTAGGGGTTCTATTTTCACTGCAGTCAACTGTGTATGTATGTGTGTGTGTGTGTGTGTGTGTGTGTGTGTGTGTGTGTGTGTGTGTGTGTGTGTGCGTGTGTGTCCAGCCAGCAGACCAAGTGTGTATCCTGCAGTTAGCAGTTACCACCCCGATCCTATAAATTGACAGCATTTTATACTTGCACTTGCCTAGACAGCCATTTCAGGCAGGCATCCCACCTTCTTCTCTTCAAAATGCACTGCTGATGTCATCCAGTTTAGTGGACCTGCAGCCATTTAAAAGTCAGACTTGTACTGTGGTGCTTGCATAGAGTACTGTGTTCTATAATCTGTGTACTTAGATAGGTAGGGATTCTGTTCTCACTGCATTCATCTTTGTGTGTGTGTGTGTGTGTGTGTGTGTGTGTGTGTGTGGGTGGGTGTGTGTGTGTGTGTGTGTGTGTGTGTGTGTCGCTACTCAGCAGAGTAGATGTGCTATACTACAGTTACTTTGGCAAAGCTGGCTAGTATTTTGATGCTTGCACCTGCCTACACATCCATTTCAGTCAGACATTCCAACTTCTTCTCTCCAACATGCACTAATCATGTCATCCACTACAAGTTGACCTGCAGACCTATGAAAGTCAGACATGTACTGTGGTGTTTGCATATAGTACTGTGTTTTGTAGTGTGTGTACTTAGACAGGAAGGGGTTTTATTCTCACTGTAGTCAATTGGGTGCATGTGTGAGCTGTTACTTGACATTGCAGAGAGTCTTTTACACCAGCATGTGGGAGACTGTTATCATCATATGCTCAACAGACAATGCTGATGTATCAGCAATATCAAATTATTGCACATGTAACCATCTCACCAGGGTAGGATCAGACACTGACCTGGAGCCCAGGCTGATGTCACCTTAAATTCATAGGAGTTTACTAGGCTGTTGGTCCTAGGCCTTTATAAGCCTAGTAAGCCTGGCCATGTTCTACCATTTTTCCCTTATTGACCAACTTGCATGGTCTATACTTCCAGAGCAAGTGTATGATCACCACTGACTGCCCTTATCCAAGAAGGACATGGGTGATACACCCATGATAAATTTCCAGTCTCTCATCTGGTTATCTAAGTAATGCTTAAATTGGGTCATTGAGGAGCTCTGTCTTACATGAATTGGGAGTTTGTTTCAGAGGAGTGTCAATCTCTGGGAGACATATCAGTCTCTCTAGCATGCCCTACTAATGTTGCAGGTTAGGTTAGGATCCCTAGAGTAACTCTTGTCCCATGTGACTTGTCGATGTGCAACATTTCCATTAGCACGGGGTCTGAGACTGCTCTGTAGGCCAGGCAGAAGTTACATTTCAGCAGCCTATAAAATACAGACTACAGTGACAGGGTCTTCAGTCTGTCCATGAAGATCATGTATTACAGGCCCTGAATGGTCTTGGTGAGAAACCTCTGAGGTCTCTCCAGCTGCTGCAGGTGACTGGTGATGTACATACAGAATAGAACCTTGTACTCTATTAGTTGTCTGATGAGGGATGAGTACAGAGGAGTTGTAACATCTGTACCTTTGGATATAATGCCTTTATGTATGAGATGTACAACATAGAAGTCCTTCCTGACTACTGTGAACACATGATAATTGAAGTTAATACTGCTGTCAACCTGTGTTCCCAAATCTCTCACCATAGGATTTCAGCTAAGGGGGCTTACTGTTAATATTGTAATGTGCAGGGACTTCTTCTTTGCCAAAATGGATTATAGTGCATTATTTTGTGTTTATTTTGACTTCATGGCTTTGGCACCAATCATTTGTCTGTGTAAGGCATTTTATAGTATGTCATCATTGTTGGGGACTCAATGATTGCACCCAGTTTGCAGTCATTGGTGATATAGCCATCTCTTTTCCCCTGGACTTCTCAGAAATACATTCCAAATAGTAGGGAGCTCAGCACAGATCCTTGTGGTACACCAGTGATAACTGGTCTGCTGCTAGAGGTGGAATCCTCAACTTTGACCGTATGTGTTCGGTCAGTGATCCAGTTGGCTACCCATCTGGTGACATATGGGTGAACTCCCAGTTTATTTTTTTAATTACTCCAAGTCTTTTGGGTTTCTAATACCATGACAGGAATGGACCCCATTCCTAAATCAAAGCATGATTAAAGGTCATGAAATTAGTATTGTTTTAGTCTGACCTGGAGCCCAGGTTGATTTCACCTTAGGTTCATAGGAGTTTAGTAGGCTATTGATCCTGTTACGTTACACAATACTTTGAAAATGAAGACAAATACAGTTCTTTCTCTCTTTCAGTGGTTTTTATTATTTACAGTACACACGTGTGGGAGCCTCATGGAAAGCACCAGGGAGACTCCCAGAACAAAAGAATAAACAAGCTTATATACTGGTGATATTGCTGACAGTACAAAAATATAAAAATGAACCAATTAGACCATTATACAGGGCAATTAACCAAATTAAAGGTTTACCCATAAACATGAGGCAATTTACATCATCATATCTCTAGGCAGAGAAAGAAAACCGGATACACTTCCATAAAAGGCACATTTCCTGCTTTCAAGCAGATTCTTGTTTTTCAGTATTTTCTCATTGCTCAGAGTTCATTCAAAGTTCACAGTACACCAGACAAATACATACAGACTGTCACATACTCAATTCTCTCAAACACATGCTTTGGCCGTTAATATTCTACAATCCCCCATTTGATGCTGTATAAGCATCACCATTTAACCTATCATACATTTGTCCCAAATCTAACATAACCATGCTACTGGTCTTTTTATCATTGGAAAACATTGCCATTTCATTGTCTACATTCATAGCTGCAGGCATATAAAACTTAGGTACTTTCTTTACAGTTTTTGAAGACATTAATTTCAAGATTAGTGCTTTGATTAGAAATAAGACAAGAAAAGCAACAATTGCTAATACTGCAATTAATAAAATCAACTTTAACAGTCCACCTCCCCAGCCTGAGAACAGGTTGGTTAACCATGTTTGAACAATCCCTAATGCAACAATCTTGCGACATTATTAGGACATTTGTTATACTGTCCTTCTGCCATTAGTATATCACACCCAGCAAGAAGATGTGCAACTGTTTCTAATTCTGTTTTACAAGACCTACATTTGTCTATTTCTCTCCCATGTTCAATGGACTTTGTAAACCAATGTGTATGTAGTCCATTATCTTCAGCCACCAATATTAACGTTTTGTCTTTTGGTTTAAATTTGCCTCTCTTTAACCAATCCCGCATTCATTCCTGATCAACATGAGATTGTACAAATATGTTCCTATAGCTGCAACTATATTTATGCATTTCCACATTTCTTGCCTTCTCATCTGATCCTTTACGTTATATTCTTTCTTTTGTTTTTTGGCACATTCAGCTGCTGCCTGATTTTTATCTACTTCTGGTTTGATTTCCATTCCTGCTTGATGCTGATATGCTTCTGCTAAACTAAGCAGGGAAGTCATCTTAATAAGTAATAAGCATCCTGAAACTACTTTGGCCAGTAAGTTCTGTTGTTATTTAGACTTTTGTGTTTGTAATTGTCATAGGCTGGTTGTCATGTCAATCTTATTTTAAAGAATGTATTTAACTCTCTTGTTTTGCACAGCTGATTTGTCTGGTGAAGTCTATCAAACTGGCAGGGTAGACGAAAAGCGCTTCACTTTTCGTTTGGAATAAAGCTTTGTGGATTATTCATTTGTGCACCAGAGCCATTATTTTACTTATTTTGCTCGTTTGGATCGTGTTGTTGCTTAGTCTATTAAAGTCATCTTAGACTAGTTCTCCTCATGTTTCAAAACTTTCACTACATTTGGGTCTTGTGATGTCAGTAAATATGTATGCAGTCCCACTATTGCAGATCTATACATGTAATCAATTTCGAGGAGGCCCATATCTGCATCAGAATGTGAAATATATAGTCTTGGTATGTACTCATTTTTATAAATCATTTAATAAACACAAAGCATCCTTCTTGTTTTCCTGTCCAAACTATGCAACACATTTTGGGGCCAGTCAAGCATACCAAGACTGTAAGTTATGACAGGAAGATCAAATTGGTTTATAGGTTGGACTTTGTTCCTAGATGTCAATACTGTTTTTAATATTAATTTAAGCCTTCTAAAATATTCCTTACTTAGTTTTACTCTCATGTGTTCATGTTTTGTTACTGATCCTTCATCAATTTCCAAATATTTATACACTCCCTCTTGCTCAAGTTCTTTTATATCACTTTCCTGTCCCAAACTGGTGTTTTCTTGGTGCTGCAGCTTTCCTGCTTTAAATGTTGCATTTGCACATTTATCAAGACCAAATGACATTCTTATATCACCTGAAGAAGTTTTGGCCACTTGCAGTTGTGCTTTCATTTCCAAATTTGATGAGCTATACAGTTTTAAATAATCTACAAAAAGAAGATGAGAAGTCTTTATACTTTGTTGTTTTCTGGCAGCAAAATTATAGCCATGACCTAATCTAAGTAGACAGCTTAATGGGTTAAGGGCAAGACAAAAGAGCAATGGTGAAAGAGTGTCACCCTGGAATATCCTCTTTTGAATTTTTATCCCAGGAATAATAATTTGTCCTTTATCATGACTTAACTACAGGGTGGTTTGCCACTGTTTCATGGTGGTTGTAATGTAATCGATCAGTGTAGAGTGTATCTTATACATTTTTAAGCACTCTTTTATTGTGAATGTGGGATACTGTCAAATGCTTTTTATAGTCTATCCATACCATACTTAGATTCTTCCCCTTTTTAGAGTTTGCCATTATAAGTTTAACATCAAATGATCCTATGTTCCATATGACTTTCTTTTATTACCCTTTTGTTCTATTTCCATGATAGAGTTTTTTTCTAAATGACTATAAACTCTGTCTGCATCCATTCCAGTGTATAGTTTATATGTTGTCGGAATGCAGGTTATTGGTCTATAGTTTTTAGGATAGCTTGCAGGTTCGCTCTTAAGTAAGACTATAGTTTTTTTCTGTTGTTAGCCAGGCTGGTGTCTGTTCAGAGTGTGCAAATAAGTAGTTCTTACTCATGGTTAAATCTTCGTGTAAAGATATTAATACTTTTAACCAAAAGTTAGGTACTGCATCTGTGCCTGGAGTTTACCAGTTAGGAGCTTTTCTTAGCTCTGTTTCAATCTCTGGCCATTACTTCATCCCACTGCATATCCTGTACATTTGAATTTCTTATTCTTTCTTTTACATCTATCCCTTTAATACCTTTGTTATGTGCCACAGGGTCTTCATAAATATTTCTCCAAAATGTATCTATTTCTTTTTTTTGGGTGGTATTTTGATTCCTTTTGCCTTGTTTCCCAATTCTCTATAAAACTTTTTTGGGTGATCAATATATTGCTTATTTTGTATATTTCCTTTATATTTATCTACATATCTTCTAATTTTTTCTGCCTGTGCAGATATTTTTAGTTTATTATTTGCAATAGTGCATGATAGATCCTGATCTGTTCTGATACTATGCGTTGCTTTTATCATGTTTATTTTTCTGAGTATTTTTGATGGTCTATTCCACCTTCTATACTCTCCTAACAGTGGCAGTTCTTGTCTTAATTTCTTTATAGTTTTCTCTGTTTGTTACTTCCATGATGGCATTCAATTTCTCTCCTTCTTTTCCCTTACTAACCTGTATTTTTCTGGTAAGACTTTATATGTTATTAATTTAGCTGCACAGTAATATATCATATTTACTTCTGTTATAGCGCATGAATTTCTGTGGACAATCCTAATTGGTGAGTTCATTTGTTTGATCACACTTCTAACTTTTTGGGTTTCATTGACTTTCTATAATCTGTTTATTTCACTGATCTTAATAAGTCTGTCCATCTCTATTAAAGGAAGCAATTCTTCTCTTAAATAATTTCCTCTAAAATGAGGGCATATTCTTTGTTCCCCATTTCCTGTGGGCATTCTGTAGTTCTTTCCACAGCATCTTCCTGTACTACATTCTCTTAGGTTTTCTTCCTGTGACATCCATTACTCTTTCATATGAGAACTAACTGGCCTATCACCCCACAACATTGGCTGCATCATTGGTGACATAGTAAGTCACAGGCCATCTCTTTTCCCCTGAACATCTGAAAAATACATTCCACAGTCAGGGGCTCAGCACAGATCCTTGTGGTACACCAGCAGTAACTAGTCTGCTGCTAGTGGAATCCTCAACTTTGACTGTATGTGTTTTGTCAGTATTCTCAGTTTTTAATTTCTCCAAATCTTTTGGATTTCTAATACCATGATGGGAATGGACCCCATTCCTAAGTCAAAGCATGATTAAAGTTCATGAAATTAGTATTGTGTCAATCTTTGATGTCATCCAGAAGTGCTCTTCGCAGCACCCACAAAGTGCCCAGTAATGACTCCTTCTCCAATTCATATGGAGTTACATGCATTGATAACATATATAGTTACGATTGTAGATTCTTTTTTATAAAACCCTTTATTCCTACTACTATTGAAACTGCCCAAGCTGTGTGAGTTTCTCAATGATGTCTAAGTGGGGGATTATGTCAAAAGCCTTGGTTAAGTCAAGATATGTTGTGTTTTGCCTTCATCTAGGACTTTGATGACATTCCAAAAGAAGTCCACCTGGTTTAATAAGCACAATCTACCCTTAATGAAGCCAAATTGCATTGGATCAAGAGTTTGAAAGTCGCCTATGTTTTTGTTGATGAGGTCCATGAAAGTTCTCTCCATGGCCTGACAGATAAGGCTGGTTAGGCTTATGGGTCTACAGTTCCCAGATTTGGTTGATGGACCCATTTTGTGCAGGAGAATTAATGTTGCTGTGCTTGATTCTGCTGGTACAAAGCCAATACTTATGCTGTGGTTGAAGAGAGTGTTAACTGGTTCCACTAGGTCCTGTTTCAGACCATTTAGTAGGCAGCCAGGGATGTTATCTGGTCCCATAAAGACTGTGATTTGGTTGTAGAGAGTGCAGTCATTACTTGCTCTTTGGAGATACTAGGCAGAGGACTGGTGGCAGGTATGCTTTGGGGTATGTCCATCTGCTAGCAGACTGGCAATGTCCTGAGGGTCAGAATGAGTAGTTCCGTCCACTACTAGTTTGGCACAAAGCTGACCCTTCCCTTTTAGATTTCTGACATAGCTAAAGAATACCTTCAGATTATCTTTAACTAGAGATTCTAGGTTAGCTTTCTACTTGGCTGTAGAGGACTTTACAAGATAACTAATTTGCTTGTTCAAGCTGTGGAGGGTGTCCTTCCTCCACTGATTCAGTTCCCTATTGTTCTTTGAAATTACTTTCTTCCAATTGTTGTAATATTCAGTACTTCAAATATAGTTGGTTTAGACTATGATTTCCATATTCCTGAAGTAGATGCTTGCAATACCCCCAATGTCTCCCCAGTAGGTCACAAGAAGGTCCCTGTAGCACATGGGGGTCATAGGAAGTTACTAGGTTAATAGCCCTAGGGCCCTTAGAAGCCTAGTCAAGTTCTACCCTTATTTCCATGATCTACACCTAATGTCCATGCCTAAGAAGGACACGGGTGGTACCCCCGTGGTGAATTTTCAGTTACCCATCCAATCATCCAGATTGCGTTTGAAGAGGGCCAATGAGGTGTTCTGTTTGACATGAAGTGGGAGTCTGTTCTAAAGGTGTGGCAACCTCTGGGAGACAAATCTGTCCCTCCAGCTGGTTCTATTAATGTCAGTATTCTCAGGTTATGGTCTTTAGAGCAAGTAATCCGTGTACCATTTTACTTGTGACTATGCAGCATTTCCAATAAAGCAGGGTCAGAGATCACCTTATATGCAAGATGTATGAAAAAGAATAAAGTGACAGTGATTTCTGAAAATCCACATAGGGCAGATGATGAAAACCTAGAATTTTCTTTGTGAGGAAGCATTGTGGTTTCTCCAATTGCTGCAGATGCTTGGAAAGGTACATACCAAAATGGGTGTTGTACTCAATTATTGGCCTGATGAGGGAACAGTACAGGGAGGTTATGACTTTTTTTTTCTGGAGGCAATGCTCTTACGTATGAGATGAGCAATATAGAATGCCCTTCATACCACTGTGGAGACATGGTGATCAACGGTTAGATTTCTGACAACCTGTGTGTCCAGGTCTCTCACCACTGAGTGCATACTTAGGGTGCTGCTATTGATGTAGTAGTTAGCAGGAACATCACTCTTACCGAAAGGGATGATAATGCATTTTTTTGCATTGAGTTTAAGGCCATGACTTTGGCACTAGTCATTTGTTTGTGTAAGACCCTCTTGTAAGATGTTGACATAATGTGGAAATTCTATGACTGCTCCCAGTTTGCAGTCATTAGGAAACATTGTCAACCATAAACTTTAGTTTTAGCATGTACTTCAGAGAAATAGATTCCAAACAGTAGAGGTCCCAGGACTGATCCCTGTGGAACACCACTGGTTAGAGATCTGCTGTTGGACATGGATTCCTCTATTTTGACTATATGTGTTCTATCAGTGAGACACTTAGCAACCCATTTAATGATACAAGGGTTGATATCTAGCTGGATGAGTTTTTCAGTGATGTCTGAGTGTGGGAATACTGTCAAAAGCCTTGGTCTTGGTCTATGTCTAGATAGGCTGTATGCACAGATTTCCCCTAGTCCAGGGCCTTGGTGACTGTCTCTAAGAAATCCACCAGGTTTAACAGGCATGCTTTCATTTATCAAGGGTATCATAACTTGTCAGAGATTTGGGATGCATGGCTAGGCTTAAAAAGACCCTTGTGGCCATTAGCCTAGTAAACACCTATGAACCTATGATCTCCCTTTGACAAATCCAAACTGAGTAGGGTCAGGTGGTTGGAGGTTACCTATATCTTTGTTGATAAGGTCCATGAATATTCACTCCATGGCCTTGCAGATAAGGCTAGTCAGGCTAATAGGTCTATAGTTCACAAGGTCAGTGGAAGCACCACCTTTGTGCAAGGGAATAACAGTGGTCATTTTCCATTCAGCTAGGATGAAGCCGGTACTTAGACTATGATTGAAAAGAGTACCCAGTGGAGTTTCTAATTCTTATTGGGCCCGTGTAAGTCACAGTTTGGGATGCTATCAGGTACCATAGATGCTGAGTTTTTGGCCTTAGAGAGGGCATTTACAACCTGCTCTTTAGAGATACAAGATAGGGGACAGGTGGTAGGGATGTCATGAGATACATGTGGTCAGGAAGTTTTCACAGAACCTGTTAGTCAACAAGTTAGTTATGTCCACAGGCTCAGCATATGTGGTATCATTAACTACCATTTCAGCACAAATCTGGGCCTTTCCTTTTAGGTTATAGATGTAACTAAAGAACACCTCATGGCTGTCCTTAGTTGAAGAAGCTAATTTGGATACATAGCAGCAATTTCTTATTCTTATTGTAAAGTCTGTTAATGGCAGTTGTCCACCAAGCAGATTTGCTCTTCCTTGAGATGCTTGTTTTGATCCTATAAGGTACGGCCAAATCAATGCAGTTATACAGGTGTTTGTATAAAGCATTGGTGTAGAACTCAGCATAGCTGTCAATTCCATCTGAGGGGGTGCTGCAATGAAGCTATTTATACCATCCTATAACAGAATATAATCTGCTTTGGAAAAGTTTTTTAGTTTAGTTGCTCTGGGGGGGGGGGGTCAGGTGTGATAGTTACTTTGAATGAGACTGATTTGTGGTCAGATCTCACCAGGGAAGACCTCACAGTAGGGGCTACAGTGGCACCCCTTGTGGGGGTGTCAACCAGCTGGTCCAGGGCATTGGAGTTAACAAAGTCAAGGAACCTTTGGGCAAGTGAGTTTCAGTGCAAGTAATTTACCCATTCAATGAATGGGTAGTTAAAGTCCCCAAAACCATGGTGTTTAGATGCATCTTGATAGACTCAAGTAAATCCAAATGGGCAGAGTAGGTGGCCTGATTCATGGAGGGGGCCCTGCAGATGGCAGTGACTTGAATACATGTCCTGACAACAGTTAATTGCATCTGAAGTATCTCCAGGGAATCTTACTGTTTAATCAATCTGGAGGTGTATTTATCTTTAATGAATATTAGTACACCACCTCCTTTAGTTTTCATGCCTTCAGTTTGTGGTCTGAACATGTGGAAGGAGATATAACCCAGTATGGCTGGGGTGCTCTCCACAGCCTTGATCCAGCTCTCCATGACTGCACAAGTGTCAACATCTTCCAACATCACCAAAGCCGTGGATGAGTGTAAGGTGGTTCACACAGTCTATCTTGACCTCGCCAAGGCTTTCGACACCATCCTCCATTCTGGAATTATAGCTAAACTCACTAAACTAGGTATAAATCCCTACATCACAAGATGGGTTGTCAATTGGCTCACTGACAGAACCCACACTGTAAAAGTTGCAGACTCCAAATCTGACCTCAAAGCACTGACAAGTGGAGTACCACAGGGTTCCGTCCTGGGACCTCTCCTGTTTGGTATCTACTTCTCTGAAGTACAGACTAACCCAGAAGGCCGCTGGCTAAGAAAATTCGCAGATGACTGCAAACTAGGAGCCTTAGTCAAGTCCCCAAATTATGTGGATATCCTACAGAAGGGCCTCACTGAGACAGATGCCTGGTGTCAGAGCCATGGCCTCAAGCTCAATGCCAAAAAGTGCAGTGTCATCCCCTTTGGTAAAAACTCTGTACCCATGAACTACCACATAGGCAGCAATCTACTTAACACTGAATGTGTGATAAGAGACCTTGGGACCCAGGTGGACAGTAGTCTCTACTTTGACAGTCACATTGCCGCAGCAGTCAGGAAGTCCTTCTACATGGCACACCTCATCATAAAAGAGTTCTCATTCAGGAAAAAAGAGGTCATTGTTCCCCTCTACTCGACACTCCTTAGACCCATTATAGAGTACAATGCCCCTTTTGGAATGTACCTCACAAGAAATCTGCAGCAGCTGGAAAGGCAACAGAAGTACCTCACAAAGAGGATTACAGGCCTCAAACAAATGCCCTACACTGACCACCTCAAAGGACTCCAGCTTTACTCAGTAGCATATCACCTACTCTGAGGTGATCTCTGCCTAAAATATAAAGCTATATCAAACCCAGAGCTGTTGGACATGCTATACCTAAAGAAATCCCTATCCCTCTGAGCTACACACTCTAGGGACCTAAACCTTGTCACCACAATAAACAGGATATGCTGGTGGGATAGATTCCTATCCCAGAGACTTCCCATACTCTGGAACAAGCTACCCATCTATGTCAAGCAAAGTTCTTCATTAGCACTCTTCAAGTAAAATAGTGATGAGTGGATGGGAAATAGGAAATACACCCCAGGGATTACTTCTGCATCTCTGCTCAACAGTGGCACAGGAAAATAACTTTCTTGGGTGATGTAAGCCATGGAACCCTGTTGGGCTAGGCTTACATAGGCCCTTGGGCCAATAGCCTAGTACCTACCTATGAACCTATAAGGTGAGGACTGCTTCCAGTGAGTGCACTAAGTTAAGATTCCTAGCATTTAGCAGCATAACCTTGAGGTTGTTTTTAGATGGAATTTTTACATCAGGAATTTTGTTCTTGAAACATTGCTTAAAAAGGCACTATGGGGTGGTATACCATGGTGTCCACCAGGATATGTAGTCCATGACTCCTTCTGGGCCATGGATGAGGCCAACATATGTCCATTATAACCTACATTGTGTTCTTGTCCACTCAGTAGCAATCCACAATGTCAGGGTCATGGAGTGTATGATATGATAATGCAGTCAGATGACACAGTGCATTTGGAAAGCAACAATGCACATTGCTATGGTTAATTACAGAAATTAGAGTATGTTTGAAATATGCATTAAATAATGCACCATCAAGCCCTAACATTTTCACAGTTCCCACAGTGTGAATTCCAAGAATTAGTGGCGGATAATTCTATGATGTTGGCATCTCTGATGTACACCACTTATATATTTCTGAACCACTCTGCTATCTTGATGTGTCACATTAGCATACACCAGGATGTCAACTGTTACTATATTCCTCATTACCATGTCATTAAATGGCCATTAGTATGCATCTTGCCCCGCTATGTTATTTTTCATTTGCCACTAGCAGTATGTGCATCTCTGAATTGCACAATCTGTATGGTTAGTCTTTTTTTCTGACCTTTACTAGAAAGGCTCACCCAGACACTGCTACACTTTGCTGTGAAGGAAAGGTTAGTTTGCTTTTTTTGTTGTATTTTTTATTACTTTATTGCCTTTTTCTATTTTGAATACTGTGATTTGTTTTCTTTACCTTGTGTTTTATTTGTATTCTGCTTTTAACGGCATATTAAAACTTGAAAAGAGACCACAGTTCTGTCTCTTGTGAGTCAGGCAGAAATGTTTTCCCCCACCCTTCCACCCAGTTACTGTTGTGTTCTTAAACACCACTGTCTTTCTAGTTGCCTACCCCTTATGTTAATTTGACCATATATCTCATTTCCTCTCTGCTTTTACTGGATTGTGTGAGTAAGTGCAAAATTATCATTTTGTGAAATCACTCCCCTTCAACTATTTAAATTTATTGGCTATCCTACTGTATTCGATAGTACCAGAATACAAAAGTGACCACCCCCTTTCAGTCTATCTTGCTGTTTTAAAAATAAACGGAAAAAAACACTGGGACCCTTGCAACTAATAGTCCAAGCACTGAAATGCACACACGAATATCCTTAACGCAAGTTTATTAAGTTTTCAGCTAGCGTTTTCACCACAAACTCAGTTGCAGCTTCATCAGAGACAAAATTCAAATGAAAAAGCCAGTATAAATAATCAACCACAGGAAATGACATAAAAATACGTCAGCTGGTAAATGTTAATACAAAACATCTACAAGGCAACAAATTGTAAACAAAAAATCTGTTTCAAAACGTACTGATCGCATATAAATAAAATATGCTTTAGAAAAATTATTTTACCTAAAATCTTTCATCCCAAATCAGCATACTAATATACACAATCATCACAATAATAAAATATTTAAATATTATGAAATTAAAAGTACTAAACTAGTTGTGAATGAATCACGAAAAACTAGAATAACCTTACACAGGTGATAATAAAAAATATATATATTAAAATAAATGTAAACTTCAGTACCACTAAAAAAAGGATCACAGTAAAATGTTTTAGTATACTGCATTCCCTAAAACACTATGTCTGTACATGTATATATTTAACTAAATAAAAATACATCACAAACATACAGGAAACACTTAGATAGCATATTAAACTACCTATATCTATGAGGGCCTTATTTTTTGTTATTTAATTATTGTTTTATTATACAGAAAATCCTATCTTAAATAACTCCTTAACTTTAAAACCGAAGAAATATTACAGTTTTCATTAAGACTTGGGAACCTGAAGGCATCTAAGCTAAGTTGCCATTCGAGTTCGCGGTTCTCCAGAATCAATGAAAAAGGCCCCCCCTAATACTCATGGGAACTTGGTTGATCGCCATGAAGTGGAAACTGTGCCCAGGATTAAGAATGATATGATTAGCCAAAGCATTTTCATTCTTTTTGTTTTTGATGGCATACACATGTTGGTAAACTTGTTCACAGACTTTTCGGTCCGTCTTACCTATGTAGAAGGCAGTGCAGCAATCACATAGGGCTACATAAATGATTGACTTACTTTCACAATTTAATGGGTAATGGATCTGGTATTTCCTCTCCCTAACAACAAATCTCTCCCCTACTTTGATCATTTTACACCAATTACAAAAACCGCAGGGGTACATGCCTTTCCGCCTATTAAATGAATGACGAGACAGGTCTCTCTGCAGTAGTTCTTTTAGGTTACTACCTCTTTTGTAAACAAATCGGGGCGGAAAAGTCCCCAATTTTTTCGCAAGGAATGAATTATTAGCAATAAAATGCCAATTTTTTTGTATAATAGACACAATAGCTTGCGAGTTACTACTGGAAGTAGTAACGAAACTCAATGAAAAGTCACATTATTCACCAGGTGTAAATAATCTAGTGGTTAAATTTGAACCAAAATCTAATGCCATAGAACCTTCTATAGCAGAGAACTCCTGGTGACAAATGTATACTTGGTTAAGTAGGGGTTTATAGAAACCTTCTACCCTTTTCTTATCCACTTCTTGAATAAGTTCGTTCAATAGTGAGGGTGGATATCCACGGTTAGCAAACATTTCTCTCAAGAAATTGCATTCTGTCCGAAAATCTGTAATAGTACTACACATTCTCCCTGCCCTCACTAATTGGCCTTTTACTATAGACCACTTCTGTTTAACCGGATGGAAACTTGAGAAGTGGAAAAAGGAGTTACAGTACGTAGGTTTCCTATAAATAGTAGAAGTGAACACTTTGTTATTAGAATCTTTCACCAATTTCACATCAAGATAGTCCATCTCTGATAAAGAGAACTTAGATGTGAATTTTAAAAATTCAGTAGTTGCATTTAGGGAGTTAACAAAAAAGTCAGCATCTGACCTACTTCCTTTGAACAAAATAAAAATGTCATCAAGAAATCTAGTATAGAATGTGACAAATTGCATTAACTCAGGTTTTTTTCTATGGAAGTTTTTCTCCCAATAACCCACAAAGAAATTAGCAACACTCGCCCCGCAGGGAGAGCCCATGGCGACTCCCTGCCTTTGAAGGAAGTATTCCTTATCAAAGATAAAAAAGTTAGATGTAAGGACGATGTCTAATAGTTCAGTCACTAATTAGACAACCTCTTACTAAATCTAAAATTGAAAATAACAATACTAATGGATTTCAAGATTTTTCTGCTGCTTCACACTGTTGGTATTCTAACCTCTTCCTACTGTTGGTATGGGGGGTTGACTTAGACATACATTTTTGACATTACAGATTTTTTTTTTCTTGAAAATAAATGGGATCTTCTAATGGGGGGGACATGATTTGGATAGATGGAAATAAAATGATAAATAAAAAATTTTTTGATAATAAAAAACAACCAATTGAAACTTAGCGAAGCTCAATCAGCGTTGCATGTTTAAAATGCATAACTACTGATATAATCCTAGCTGCTTAGAATACTTTTTAGCCCTCTGGGTTGTTAACTAATGGCTCCCTTGGCCTGGGGCAGCAGTTTTGCCCTCTCAGGCTTTGAAGAAAGAGAACCTAGTAGTAGATGATGGCATATGTAAATATAATAAAACAAAAAAAAACTTTTTTTTTAGGCCAACGCAACAACCGGTCCTTTGCGAACAAGAAGTTTTTTTTTATTTTTTATATATATTTTTTTATTATTATCACCTGTATAGTTTTTTTTTTTTTGATTCATTCACAACAACTTAGTTAGTACTAATTTCATAATATTTAAATATTATATTATTATTGTGATTGTGTATATATTAGTATGCTGATTTGGGATGAAAGATTTTGGTAAATTTATATACGATTTGAAACAGATTTTTTTTTTTACAATTTGTTTTTGTGTAGATGTTTTGTATTAACATTTTTGTGGGGAAGCTAGCTGAACTTAATGCTTACTTAAGGATCGGAGTGGTGTGTGTGCATGCTTGCTTGGACTATGTTGCACCAGTCCAGTTTTTTTTTCCGTTTATTTTGGTGGTTCAATTTGCTTGTTTCTTCACTGTTTTAAAAGTGTTTATAAACCATTTTTTTTTTTTACCTTTTAAGCAGCATCCTGTGACTAGCACTTGCTCTAAAACCTGCTGGAACATGTTCATGGGTCAGCTTCTGGTGATTTTCACTGTCCACGTGTGAATCTGCGCATACTGGGACAATGCAGCAATTGCTCAACACGATTGTGCTAGACAGTCAAGAGGAGAAGGTTTAGCCCTTCTAAACCGACACCAGCAATACCCTCACATAGCAACACCAAACCCTCATATGCGGAGGCCCTTAACAGTAACCTGCCCAAGCAACAAGGACCTCTGAAGCTGAAACGCAAACAAACACCAATCAGAACCAAAGTATCACATAGCTCACAACACCAGTGTGCCACTGAACAACAGCCCCTAAGGCAAGACAACGTACTCAACACTTTAGTCATAGGTGACTCTATAGTCAGGCACACTGATATCCCACTCACCAGGCTGAACCAGGAGAAAATTACAGTCAGCTGCCTGTCGGGTGTCAGGATCCACCATATAATGCATGCACTCAAGTCACTCCACAACAAGTACAAATATGACTCTGTCATTGTCCATGTTGGAGTGAATGACTTGATATGTACCTCCCTGGACTATATGAAAAGAGACATGGAGGAGCTTTCGGATCATGTGGCTCAGGCAGGTATGACCCTAGGCCTGTGTAGCATCCTGCCTTCGCTCAGAATGATATTACAGTATAAGGACAAAATGATTGACTTCAAAAATTGGCTAAGCTTCTGGTGTCATTCAGAGGGGATTCAGTATCTGTCTGCCTGGGATGACATGATCGACAGATCACGATGCTTTACCAGAGATGGTCTGTACCTGTCACTCATGGGATTCAGGTTGCTGGCTAAGTCTTTTGCCACCCCTGTAGTGCCTTTTTTAGGCAATGTTAAAAGGCAAAACCACTACCATAACAGGTACAAGCATGCAAAATCTGAAGGTAATGCTACTCAATGCTAGAAGTCTAAACCTCAGAATGCACTTTCTCGAGGCACTCCTAAAAATGGAGAACATTGATATCTGTGCAGTAACTGAGACCTGGTTCAAGGCTCCAGAGAGCACCCCTGCAATACCAGGCTACAACTCTTAACATACCTTTTGGCCACCAAACCAGGACTGAAACACTAAAGGTGGAGGAGTGTCCATATTCACCAAGGGTATTCACACCACCAGGCTAATTGCCCAACACAATGCATCTGAAATTCTTCAGGTGCAACTAACACTAGATAAGACTTCAATCCAAATTGTAGCTTGCTACAGATCCCCCACCATGCCCCAAGATTCTCACAACACTTTTCTACATAATGGAAAATATTAAGATAAAACCAAACACCCTAATACTGGGTGATTTCAACTACCCTGCCATTAACTGGGAAAACTACTCATGTACCAACACCTTTGATTTATAAATTCCAATGCCCTGGATCAACTAATCCATAGTCCCATCAGAGGCTCCAGTATCCTAGACCTGGTCATTACCAATATGGAAAATCAATGATCCACACCTATGGTCACCCCTTCGTTGGTCAGCTCTGACCATAAGCTAATCACCCTTGACATCCACATCCCACCTCCACCCCCCAGTAAGGAAACCTCCATAAAAAACTTCTCCAAAGCCAACTTCAGAAGTGACAAACTTCATGACACCCATGCAGATGGGAACTGAAAGTTCAACTTCTAAATCCTACACTAAGGCACTGTATCAGCACATCCACTTGTGCATGAATCGTGCCATCCCAAATAGAAGCAAGATGCTCTCCTCCAAAAAAAGGAAGCCAAACTGGTGGTCCTCTGCCATAAACAAACTTTACAACAAAAGGAAGAAACTGTTGCAGAAAAGAGGAAAATCCCAGGAAGCAAAAAACTCCCTTACCAGCCTCAGTAAGAAGCTGAGATCCCTCACAAAATCCTCCAAAACTAGTTACGAAAATAAAATTGCTAAAGATTCCAAAGACAACCACAAGACATTCTATAGCTATGTCAAGAATCTAAATGGCAATGCTCAGATCTTCTCTGAGCTTCAACAGAATGGAATTAAATATACTGATTGCAAGGATATTGCCAATATCCTGGCATATCAATTGAGTGCCAACTTCACCCCCTCTCAACCCTAATGGGCCCATCTCAATACCGAAAGATTGCAAAATTCCAGTAATAATGGTCACACAGGTAAAAACCGCACTCTCCAAAGCTAAAAATACAGCATCCATGAGACCAGACGACATCCCAGGCTGTGTGCTACATGAGCTACAAAGTGAACTGGCACCTCACCTAAGTGTCATGTTTAATCATAGCCTCACCTCAGGCTTCATGCCCACTGAGTGGCACACAGCTACAGTTATCCCAGTCCACAAGGGGGGATCCACCTTGGATCTTGGGAACTACTGCCCCATCATTATGAGCCTGTTCTGCAAGGCCATGGAACATATTATCATGGAACTTATAAAAAAAGACATTGGCAACCTTCAAATACTGGACCCCACCCAGTTTGGGTTTGGGAAGGGCCAATCATGTCTCCTGAACCTGATTGATTTCTTCGAATCAGTCTCCATAGCTGTGGATGAGGGTATGGTGGTCCATACAGCCTATCTGGACCTTGCCAAGGCTTTCGACACCATCCCCCACTCTGGAATCATAGATAAACGTACTAAGCTAGGCATTAATCCCTACATTGCACAATGTGTTGCCAACTGGCTTACTGAGAGAACCCACACTGTAAAAGTAGCTGACTCCAAATCCAGCTCCAGACAAGTGACAAGTGGTGTACCTCAGGGTTCAGTCCTGGGACCGCTCTTGTTTGGCATCTACTTCTCTAAAGTACAGGCCAAAACTAAGGGACTATGGCTAACAAAGTTTGCAGATGACTGCAAACTGGGAGCCATTATTGAATCTCCAAATAATGTGAATATTTTACAAAGCGGCCTTACACAAACAGATGCTTGGTGCCAGAGCCATGGGCTCAAGCTCAATGTCAAGAAATGTATAGTTATCCACTTTGGGAAAAAAACATGTACCCATGAATTACCACAACGGTGGCAGTACACTAAATACTGAAAGTGTGATAAGAGACTTAGGGACACAGGTGGACAGTGGTCTCACCTTCAATAACTACATCGCCACAACAGTCAGGAAATCCTTCTATGTGGCACACCTCATCACTAAGAGCTTTTCATCAAGAAAAAAGGAGGTCATTGTCACACTGTACTCATCCCTGATTAAACCTATTATAGAATACAACACTCCGTTTGGTATGTACCTCTCAAGACATCTGCAACAACTGGAAAGGGTGCAGAAATACCTCACTAAAAAAATTACAGGCCTAAAGCAGATGCCTTATGCTGACTGTCTAAAAATACTCCAGTTATACTCTATCACATATCGTCCACTCAGAGGTGATCTCTGCTTAACGTACAAGGCCATGTCAATCCCAGAACTGTTGGACATGCTACACTTAAAGAAATCCCAATCCCTCAGACCCACATGCTCCATGGATCTAAATCTTGTCATCACAATGAACAAAACATGCTGGAGGGATAGCTTCCTGACCTAGAGACTCCCCAGACTCTGGAGCAGACTGCCCATACATGTCAAGCAGAGCACCTCTTTGGCCCTCTTCAAAAGGAACCTTGATGATTGGATGGGAGATAAGAAATTCACCCCGGGGATCATGTCAGTCACCCTGCTAGGCAGGAGTCCTGGGAAGTAAATATTGTGGGAAGAAATAACCAGAGAATTGTTACGGCTAGACTTGTATAGGCCCTAAGGCTGATAGCCCAATACCAACCTATGAACTTATGAAGATATGAACCTTTTTTTATTGAGTAGTATAAATTAATAACAAAAAGTATCATAACAGTATATATAGAAATTACATAAAAGCATTAAAGAAAAAGAACATTAATAACATCAACTATTTACAAGGTGTCTACATATACAGAAAATATAACATATTCAGACATTCTAATAATTTGCATTTCATTAATGATTAATTAATATTTGTTTATTTAATAAATTCCTGAGTTTCATCCACAAATTCAAAGGGGGGGTTAGTAAAGCCTACATGCACTTTTTTCCAAGTAGGCATAGTGGCACACTGCTTACACGAAAGCAAGCAGGTTTGTGATCCAATAAACAGAGCTGAGTAGTGAGCACAAGCATGCCAACATGGAAGCATCCATGATAATAAGATGAATTGCATGCAAATGAGGGATGGAGAGTGATCCAGGAAGCAGACAGGCAGTCCTGCAGACCCCATGGTGATGTCCATAGTGTACATGGAAATATTCCGTGTACAGGATTTAGAAAAAACATCAGGGGCCTTAAAAGGGCAGGTAGATGGGCAGAAATAGCATAGCAGACACAGATATGTGCAAAACTATTCACAGTGTGTCCAATACCATATGGAAAATAATTTAAAATATATATATTTTTTAATATTGTGGGTATGTTTGTGCAGTGCACCAAAATGCTCAAACATGCTTTTATGAGAAAACAAAATAGTGTAAAAACCAAAGTTATTAATATGTGACAGTAATTTATTATAGGACCCTTCGTGGAGTATCTACAATGGTGGAATGGTTCTTCTGGTAAGGAGGCAGTGCCTTGAACCATGTTGTTTCCAGGTTGTCTGCATGGATCCCTGTGCAAATGAGCTGCTGTTACTGAATAGTACAAATGGGTATCCGTGTCCACAGATCCCTTCCGTGTAGGCACAGAACCATGTTGACATCCACAGAAGAGGTATCTGACATCAAAGGGGTGGGGTGTCTGAGGACTTGGTAAGCTCATTGGAGTTCATCAGTGCCTGTTTGTGCTGAGCACCGTTGTGCTCTACAGGGGTGTGTGTACACTGGCTGCTAAGCTTAGTTTACCTACGTGGCGTGTGTTTGCATGGCATGCAGTCATGTTGAGCATGACCTTTCATGGAGGCATGTACACCGAGTGCTGAGCACTGGTTACCTTTGTGATGCATGGTTGCATGGCACACCACAGTGCCCAGCAAGGAAGATTGTTAAAAAAATGGCTAAGAAAGGCAATGATATCTTAATTACTGGTGACCCCTGTTTCACTTAAACTAGGGACATTAACAGTCCTTAATAATGTATTTGGCAGGTGGAATACATCATAGATAGCCAATCACACATGCTGCACCTACAACAGAGCACTATAAAGCCTGCATACACCGTACAATCTGATTTCACCCCCATACTCTACAACAGTGGAGTACAGACTTGGGAGTTTTAACTGAAGCAATGCTAGTGTCTGTTGCAGGTCTGCTACATCTGTATGTGCTAGATGCTGAAGTCAATGCTTCTGCTGCTGCTGCTGACTATAGGCTTAGACTGAGAAAGAGAAGAGTGTTCAGGCCCAGGGTAACCTTCCACAAGCTAGATGACCTGGAAATTGTAGAGTGCTACATGTTGGACAGGGAAATACTGGAAGAACTCACTAAACCCTGCTGCCCCAACTCAGATCCAAAACCAACAGAGGGGAACCCATCCCAGTGGAAACAAAGGTATGTGTAGCTCTTAGGATACTAGCTACAGATACTTTCCAAAGACCAACTGGGAACATGATGGGCATCTCACAGGCATCAGCATCCATGGTACTCCACCACTTCCTGGATGCCATGCTACTACATGCCAGTGAGCACATTTATTTTCTCCTCACCCCTGAGGAGAGGGCCAACAGTATGCAACACTTCTACCATGTAGCACACTACCCTGAGGTACTGGGTGCCATAGATTGCACTCATGTACACATCAAAGCTCCACCTGGTGAGGAGGGTAGAATCTACATCAACTGCAAGATGTATCACTCCCTCAACTGTCACGTCATGTGCAATACCCAGAGCATTATAATGGATATGCTCTAGGGATCTAAACCTCACCACAACAATAAATAGGACACGTTGGAGGGATAGATTCCTGTCCCAGAGATTTACCATGCTCTGGAACAAGTTTCCAATCTACATTAGGTAGAGCTCCTCACTAACATTCTTCAAGAGAAACCTTGACGAGTGGATGGGAAACAGAAAGTTTACCCCGGGGATCACTTCAGTGGCTCTGCTGTACAGAGGCACAGGGAACTAAGGGGGCAGCAAAAGCCAATGCATTCTGGCTAGGCTTATAAATGCCTTTGGGCAGATAGCCTAGTACCTACCTATGAACCTATGAATCTACCTATGAACCTATGAATGTGTGTGCTGGCAGCCCTGGCAGTTATTGCAACTCCCATATCTGGCATGCATCACATCTGTACCAGATGTTTGCTAGGGGGGGGACATCCCACATGGCCATTTACTGGGGGATGCTGGCTATGCACTGGAACCATGGATGATGATGACACCCATCAGAAATGCACACACACCCACTGTAGAATGCCATAATGAGCCACACACACAGACTAGAAACATCATAGAGCATGTGTTTGGGCTGCTGAAGTCACAGATCAGGTGCCTCAATATATCTGGTGGAGCCCTGCAGTACTCTCCAGTGACATGTGCACACATGTTCACAGTATGTGCTATGCTGCACAATATGATCCTGCAGAAACAGCTGCAGCAGGAGCAGCAAAGGGAAGGAATATACAGCCCACCACCAGTGCCTTGTTCACAACAGCAACACCCACAGGAAATATCCAAGAAGGAAATCACTGAGGTTTCCCTGTAGGCAGATGTACACATACTCATTATGCCCTGGCCTTGGTTCAAGAGACAATGCATAGCACATGCACTGACAACTTATGGCCCTACAGACTGACACCTTACTCTGACTCACATACATATTAGGAAAATGATGCCAGCCAGCCCACACAACCTGTATCTAAGCAAGTATTGGCTATGCACTGTGTACATCAGACAGAGTCAGTCCCAAACTACAGGTCTACCAACTGCTGCATTCGCAAGGTAAGTCACACACCTATTCACCACTTGTAAGGGGTACTAACATATGGTAGCATATGTAGGGACCTGTCACATGTATGCAAGGGAATATAGTGGGCTACTGGGCTACTTGGGAAGATCTAACAGCCACATGGGACAACAGGTACACTGTCCAATAGTATGTGCTCCATAATATGCATTAGGCCACATGGCTGAAAAGTCCACTACATTATTCAAGGGAGATGGCAAACAATGGGGTCACATGACAGCAGCACAGCTGTCTATGCTAGCAGAGCATGGCCTGGTCACCCCCCACCAGCAACACATCAGTGTACCCATACAACTGCTGTAACAGTAAATTTGCAATGATATATCAGCAGCTAATTCCAGGGCTGTGACATAGCAACTGGCCACACATTCTATGTCTCATGTAATGCAGGGGTGATAATGTATGTCTGTATGCTGTTGATTGTGTGATGAATGACACATCCCTGTCTTGCAGCCTGTGTGGCTCAATAGGCTAGGGACATTAGCATGGGTGATGGTGTTGATAGTTTGAATCTGGCAGTATCCAGATATTTTGCATGTGAGGTAGTTGTATTGTGGTGTCCCCACAGACTGTCATACCCCTCAATCTGTCACTGCATGAAAGCTGGACAAAGCCAAAGAGAATGAGGGGACAAAAGTCCATACCTAGAGACAGACATTCAGATGCTCTGATTCACCTAAAATGTGGCTAGTATGAAAGCAGGTTGCTTCAATACAGCATATCTGAAGGATATAAAGTCCAGCACTCAAATGTTTGTCTGTAGTTAGAACTATTCACTAACTGGATTATACAAGATTTTGGTGGAACAAATGTATGAGAAACTGGCCAGACATATGGAGTGAAATGCTGGACATTATGAAAAAGCATGTACTGTGAGAGACGTATCTCTCAACTGTAGAGTGTTGACTCATATATTTGGTCCATTGTTCATAGAATTGTGGTTTTCTGGCAAATTAGTGGCAAATCATTAAAGACTGAAGTTAAAAAATAATGGCAGGCATCTGAGTTTCAGACTTCATACCCTTGAGAAAATTCATGTTAAATCAAAACCTGTTATTCTATCACCCTTCTAAATTTGTAAGTGCAATATCAAAAAATTGTCCCTGTTTTTTGGGCCTTTGTCCCACTTTTATTAATGGCTTTGTCTAGATTTCTTGCGGTAAGAATTTGAAAGATATGGTGAGAGGTTTGCTGACTGTCACCCTGTATGAGATGTTACATCATGTACATCAGTCACATATTAATTACAGCACATACACTGGGGAATGTCGTGGAGAATGTCAGGGAAGTGCTGTACGACAAAATCAGGTGCAACTGTCAATATCTGTAGGACACAAAATCCCAGCCAGGAGTGCAGGTACCTCTGACCTGGAGTCGCTTTATAAGTACTGACAGTCCCACTGGGCATGCTCCTACATTTAGCTAACTTGAGTACAATTCTGTTGCCCCTTCCTCACAAAGACCTGCTATGTGGAAATATGTCTGTCCATACAGACAGCTACCTCTACATATCTATCTGACCCTATCCCCCTCCCATATGTGTAGTGTATCTATCAGTATGTACACCATATACATATAATACTGATATATATATATATATATATATATATATATATATATATATATATATATATATATATATATATAGCTATATATATATTACAATGATACATAGAATTTCGACATATATCTACAGATGTCATATTCATAACGTACACATGCAGCAACATTTATAGAGACATCTCTGTTATACACACACGCACACACACACACACACACACACACACACACACACACACACACACACACACACACATACATGTAAATGTGGGGATGTAGGGATTTCCCCACATACGCTTGGAATGCTGCAGTTATCTTCACTCACATCAAAACAGTTGCTTAAAGGAACCAAACCAAAGTCGTGACAGTACATAATCCACTCACCCACAGACCTCTGTGCCTGTTGAATGCCACCTTGTAGACAGATACAGGTGAGCAGGTATTGTACCGTACAATGGTTCAACACATGCCGTTGACAGGCCATCTTGTTCCTGGCCAAGTTTGCCTGTCTAACTGAAACCAACCACATGTGGCCATACTGATAACTTTACACACATAGTAGGGACAGTGATAGGTACCCCACTCCTAGGACACTAGATACAATAACAATACCAAGCAATATCACTCTGCAGGTGACATGTGGTAACACAAGGCTGCTTTGCCTATTCCACAAGTAGTTTGCCTGCAGTCCCATATGCAACAGATGTACTCTGCGGTGCATGTGATAAGTACTGCAAGCTATAGTGTGTAATAGTAGATAGATAAGGGTTCTAATCTCACATCAGCTAAGTCTGCGTGTGTGTGTCTAAATATATCCCCATGCAGCACTACCGACAAGCCTATATGGGCTATCTCTAGGCAATGATCATGCAATTTTTGGTCCTGTAACTAGCTGTTGGACCTAAATTGTCCTCCTATACATAATCATAACTGATGTCTGCCACTTGTCTGACCCAGACACAGGATATGTGTAGACTTTTCAACTCCATCACCACATCTTCTAGATTTATAAGTTCAGATATCTCTGGTGACATGTAGCAAGGATAGCAGACCTTATCACAAAGTATGAATGCATGAATTAATACACTGACTGCCCCCATTGTCCCTGATAGACTCTTCTACACATATGCATCTAGGGAGCCATTCACATATACTGCTGTACCTTGCTGACATCATATTTTCGCTGTGCTGACATGCCATCCTGTGCTGCTGTATTGCTGCCATGTGTCCATAGTGTTCCCCCTCAGACTCTTGGAACAGAAACATACACAGATCCGTGATACAACTGTCATTCTGTAACACTACCACCAGTCCAACATTATGCAGCAAAGATACACAAAATTTGATGTCTAGTCATGACACATGCCAGCATAGAGTATCTGTTGTGGCCCACAATAAGTGGTATGGCAAAACAATACTGCACTACACAAGTACATGTCAAGTCAATAGACACCCTGTGCATCAGACACATAGTAGCATTTACCTGCATCGATGGCATGGATGGCTTGGATGTGGAACAGGTATCATCACATGCACAGGGTGTGGTGTGGGAGTGCCTGAGGCCTAGGCTATGCCAAACAGTTGACAGCATGTGTGAGAGTCAGGAGGAGTGAGGGTTAGATGACCCATGGAGAGGTGCCGTGTGTGTCTGCAGGTGACTTGCATGTGACAGTGGTGTTTGAGTGTGTGTGTGTACACAGTCAAGCTGAGTGCTAGCCCATGTGTCTATGCTGGACATCTGTGGACCACATATGGTAGAGTGGACAGCTCACCATCTCCAGCCATGAACATGGGAACTGACTCTGCCAGGAGTAGAACTGGCAGAGCCTGTTCCCGTGTTCATGGCTGGAGAGGGTGAACTGTCCAACCATGAACATGGGAACTGGCACTGCCAGTTCTACTCCTGGCAGAGCCAGTTTCTGTGTTCATGGCTGGAGATGGTGAACTGTCCAGCCATGAACATGGGAACTGGCTCTGCCAGGAGTAGAACTGGCAGTGCTAGTTCCTGTGTTCATTGCTGGACAGTGCACCATCTCCAGCCATGAACACGGGAACTGGCTCTGCCAGGAGTAGAATTGGAACCACAATGCCCAAGGTCATATGTGGTGCTAGTACCTGATGGTTACTGCAAATTCTTGGGGCTGTGACTTCAACAGGACCACCCAGGACCAAGTGCCCATGTCCTGCGCATTATGGTGTGGACAGCACACTTCTTGCTGTAGCCTTGGAGGTACTGCCGCTATGGGAGCATGACTGCGTATTGCCACGTGGACTCTCAGCAGATGGTGTTGCTGACCTATATCCACATGTCCAATACCCAACTCCAAACAGATGTTGCAGCACAGACAATGTGTGGTCCAAGGCAGACACTGTCTCACCCCGCCATCTGTCCACTGAATCAGTGAACCAATCCAAGGTGTCCCCAATGCAGTGGAGGCAGTCACAGATGTCAGACTTTGCTGCATTCATCACCCTAAGCATCCATCTGGTGTTGTGTTCATAATCTGCTTGTGCCTCCATGATGGCCCGAAACATGTGCTGAGTGACCCATGATGTGACCCCTGTTACAGGTGCTGGATGGACAGCAGTTCTCTTTCAAGCACCCCTGTTAATCCACCTGTGTAGGACCTAGCCAGCTCTATGGCTATGGGTAGTGTCTGCACTCACTGACGTCATAGTTGTCACACTGTCCTGTTCGATGTCATCAGATGTGTCAATGGTTGTTCAAATACACAACTGTGACTAACCAGTCTATGAATCCTTCTAAACTGTTCCAGAATGGAACATACAAATAGTTTACTCTGGCTAAATGCATTTGTACACAGGCCAATATGGCAGCCTTTAAGTTCCATAGGGTATATATGATCCATAATAAACTGTATCACACTTACCAGGTGCAGGACAATGGACTTGGGCCACTCCTGATGGACCTATGAAAAAGATGACAGAGAGGTATTGTCAGCAGCACCAAATGTTGCAGCACTACAAGGTAATATGTACATATATTCACATGTACAGTGGCTACTGTGATACTGCTTGTATTGCTGACATTTTGAGTATGTGTGCACAACTGTGCATAAACCCTACCCCCCAATGCAGATAAACCTAATACCTATGTACAGGTATGTACAGCCTATCACAATGACTGATACAGTATTACACTGATTAACACAGTACTCTTACCTGGATGCTCCTCTTCTATAGACACTGTGGCACCCACCTCAAGAATGTATGTTGTGATGGATGCCTGGGAGCTGTTGTGTGTTCCTAGGTTCACCACGGATTCCTCTGTAGCTGGGAGTAGATGTTCTGTTGCAGGCCCTCCACTGGTGGTCGCACATCCCTGGCAACATCAGTTGCCCTTCATTGTGCAGCATTCAGCATGTCTGTGGACTGGTGTCAGACCTGCTCATAGGTTCTGTCCTGTTGGCCAATCTCATTGATACCCCCCACAAGGTCTGCCCACAATGCTGCCTGCTGCTCCCAATTATACCTCCCCCTTGACAATAAGATGTGATGGTGCTGTCTTAGTCCATCCACTATCATGTCATTCTCTGCCTCTGAGAAGGGGGCATGTCTTCGGTGGTATATGTTTCCTGAAAGACAACAAAGGGGAACACATCATACGACCAGATACATGGACATCTACTATGTACAGCTCCAGCACACCCATAATGGCCTGCACTATTGACTTCTCCCTCACATGTCATACCCCACAGTCTGGAAACACTCTATGGGTGTGGACACCACCAAGATAGTAGCAATACTGGAGTATGTCCCTATGTGCCATGATAGATTCTGATGTATGTTCCAACACCCAGCACTGCAGTCTACTGTGGTGTGTCCCCAATGGACAAACTCACACTGATATGTCATATGGCCACTGCCAGAAAATTAACAGTGTACTATTACAACGACTGTATGGGGACAGCGCAGCAACACCAGTGTGCCACAATGACAGAAAACAATGCAAACCAGCTGTAGTATATATACCCTGTAGGCAATAATACCTCTCAACTATACAGATGTTTGCAGAATGTCAGGATGTTTGCCTCATAGTTTTGGTCATTTTCACACAAATGTGTGGATCTCTGACAAATCTGTAAACACTGTTGCTGGGTTTGGACCTTTGTCCTCCCATAAATTATAGCTTTGTCCTAGAGGTTGACAGGTATGTTAGGCATAGCCATCAACCAAGCAGGGACATATGTCAACAGAAACAGGGACTTAGCCAGAGTACATCAGGGACATTCAGGGACATGTTTAGCATATTAAAACTATATATGTGAGACAGTGACTGAGTGAAGGGGGTGAAGCACAGTACACTGATTGACATTACAGGAGTGTGCACCCTTACTCATTGTCACTATGTATTCTGTGTAGTCCACTAGCTTTCCTTCAACAGCCAACCACTGTAGGAGGACTTTAAGGAAGAGAGCTGAGATGTGATTAAAATTCAGTGACAGTTGAGAGGCATGCCTGTAGGTGTAAGACATCAGAGTATCACTGACACATCATTACCATAGATCTACAACAGGCTTACTGTTCCAATATCTATTCCCCATACCCCCATCCTCATCCTGTTATATGTAGAAATCGATTACATACCTGCTGGTGTGCAATACTCCTTTTTTGAACTTTGTTTCTGGTATACTTTTCTGGGCCTCAGGACCTGTGTCCAGTTGGACTTTCCTCGTAAACAAATGTTAAATAAATAAATAAATTGGAGATAAAAGTTGAATTAATCAGTGGATTTTGATATTCCACTATAAAGTCTTTTAATAACCAAAATAATTATTGCTAATTATTTCATTATGAATATTGTATATTTTATGAATATTTTTAAACAGATACTTTCTTGTATGTCTTTCCATTTGGCTGAGTAATTTTTATTTCCTCACAAAATAATTGTCTGTATAGTGGTTGAATTGGAATATAAATCTCTGTCAGGTAAACTTATTTCTCCATTATTCCCAGTTAAACCTATTTCTCTATTAGACCAACTTCTTAAATGGTGATTAAATGCTAATATATGGTTACTCTTGGTACAGATTTGCTGACAGAACTACAACAAAGGTTTCTGAACCCTGGCCTACATGTTTTGATTTTTGATGAATTGTGAATTGCCAATGCAATTGCATTTAATAATGTCTGGTGAAACAGGAGTCTTGAAGTATTTTAACTGAACTGATTGTTGACTAGATAATGACCCGGTCCTTAAGCAACTTGTTAAGCTAACATGTTCTATGATTATCCAGTATATTATTTTTCACATGTTGCTGACATAGTGTAATACTATCACTGTCAAATATACAAAAGTCAAAGCAAGACATGTTCCACAACATGACCTGATATCACATTCTGTTTGTACTTATTTCTCTATGCCTTTATGTACTAGTTGCTCTGTTAACATTAATGTGACATGAAAAGTGTGCAAAACATGCTATGCTTCATCGTTTTATTGCACTCTGTCTCTCTCTATGCATGTGTTATGTTTTGCATTCCTGTGCCTCTTTGATGTAGTATATTTTGCTTTACTTGCCTGACATTTTCATACTGTATTATTGAAATATGGTTGTGTTTGCTCTGCTGGGTTTTTCATCAGTACTGTGATGATTTCACATTTCTTGCCCCATATATATAAATATATATATATATATATATATATATATATATAAATATATATATATATATATATATATATATTGCTGCCACTCTGTATGCTGAAAGGGACATTTCACATAATGTAGCTACCACTATTAAGTATAAATATGTATATCATTATTTTTAACATTGTATTATTGACCTGTTCTTCCTGAAGTCACAACTTATCCTTGTTTTTACATCATATTTTTCCTCTTGCACACTGTTTGTAGTCCTAATGCACATGAAGCATGCATTGTTTACCAAAAACTTGAAGATAAGGGTCTTGGACTGATGAATAGAGTGATGTCATGCTGTAATGGAAGACCTTCAGAGTGCTCAATCTCTGTATATGTAGGAACATTCCGCTTCACAATTACTTTGTCTCCTGTTTATTTTCATGTATCATGTTGCATTTACTCAGGTGTTCCTACACAAGTTATTTGACCATTGTTCATTGTTTATGGCAGTAAGTTCTTAATGTAAATATTTTTTGGTCACATATGCCTTTCCTGTCCTTTTAAAATGTTTCCAAATTTCAAGATCTTGTCAGCATGCCTGTCATAATACTAGTCACTGTGAGGTGTTGTGAGCTTATTTAAGTATGTTGCATATGGTGTGGTAAAATGTCCACCATGTTTTACAGCAGTATAGTGTCTGTAACTCTCCCCTTTACTATAGAAATCATAAAGGATATCAGATTCCAATGAGCTTCATACTACATTCATAGGTTATAATTATTCAGTTTCAACTTGTAACTTGCATGATTTGGAGCAAATCCCATACCTACCAAACTGTCTTGGGCAGCTGCCAAAAAGGCACACTTATGTAGAACAGGTGTATTTAGTTATCAAATTAATTGAATAAAAATGATGATCTATCTACTGGTATGCTGTGCAACCTTCTATTTTGCTTTTGCTTAAGTATTGAACTGTAATGATTACGGGGTTCATTCATATAAAGTCAATGATCAAAAAGTACATTTTGTATTCATAAATACAAAAGGGAATTTGTCACGATATCACTACTAGCTATAACCCACAGGGTTTTTTTAACATTTTTTTTTATTCTTCCAACACTGAACGTTCCACTTACATGCACTCAAAAAGTTGGCATTTTGTTCATCAATGTTAATATATAAAAGTGTATGCTTCATATAAAAGCACAATTTCAGGTCATCAAACTAGTGACTCACTCTGCAGTACTTTGCCAAACTGTTCATTTTCCCCACTGCTGTCTACCAAATGCAGCATAAATTAACTA
The DNA here is from genome assembly GCF_019279795.1 of Protopterus annectens. Lineage (NCBI taxonomy): Eukaryota > Metazoa > Chordata > Ceratodontiformes > Protopteridae > Protopterus > Protopterus annectens. Next base: position 1,787,675,972 of record NC_056731.1, read on the forward strand.
TTCCCCATTAACGGACAGATTTTTCTCATCTTATTGACATACTTTAATAGCACAATTCTTCTCTTGCTAAATGCAGCAATAGATTTTAAAATTATATCTGATGTTATAATCTGGATTTTTTTAAAGTCATTCATACATTCTTCCTTATAAGTAATCATTAGTGGTCTTGTTACTAGAAATTAAATAGCCTTTTTCATTCTTTAAAGGACAGCGCTTGATATCTTAATATGACAGATTTCTAATAGATATTGTTTTCTTTGTAAATCTTTGTGTGTACATCCGTTCATTCTTATTAGTATGCTACAGTTTATAAAAAGGACATATTATATGAAAATTCTCCACTACAGGCCTAACTACAGCCTTGTAAAATAGAAATCAATTATTTTCTGAGCCAAGATTCAATATGTTCCATAAGACATTCAATTAACTTATTGGCCTTGGAACATATGATTCACGGTGTTGTTTAAATGTAAAGTCTGAATCTATTATCACCTCTAAACCATTTTCTGAAGTGCAATCCTACAGCTGATAGCCCAGGATGAAATTCTTATCTAATTTATATTTGAGCCCTAAATGCATAGACTTATTTAAATGTATAAGAAAATGTATTTTACCCACTGAGTCATTGGATTGAGTGCATTTTGTATTTCTCTTCTCTTTTCTCCTGGTCATCGTTATTAAGAAATTCCACTCCAAAAATAATATGAACATTTTTTCTCTCCATAAAACTAGTATAATTTGAACTGCAAAGAATGATGTTACATATAACAGCAAATAACATTTTATTTGTCAAACTCACAGCTATCAGTAGCACTCAGAAACTCTGGCACAGAAATGTGAATTCTACAGGAGAGGCTACAAAAAAAGTACCTTTTGGCAGCAAATAAAGTTTTTAATTTCATCATGCATCTATGCACTTGATTAGGTTTTATTACAAGATAGCTAAGTAAGTAGAAAAGTACTTATTGAAAACAAAGAAAATGACTTAAGAAGAAAATGAATGAATATGTGAAATATAAGCATGCTAAAAGTGATAGAGAAGACGATGCCTCTATATCAAAGCTTTTTGCACTACATATTATCTGACAGACAGCTCATATTTAGCCATAGAAAAAAGATTTCTCGTAATTGCTGGTACTATAGCATAAAGAGATAAAGCTCTATGACATATGTGACTCAGAATGGACCAAAGTTCTGGTGCCAGGAGTGATGAATGGGGAGTGTGGCAGATGGTGCCTTACCTACCGTGGGAAGAAGTTGGCTGACTCTCACATAGGCAGCACTGGCACCATTGGTGAATGGACATCACATGACTCATCTGAATGCCATGCATGTAATTTGTCAAACAGCTAGTGCTGTATCCAGATTTGGCAAATATAATGAAGTGCACACAAATGCCAGTGCATAGCAGTGGTGCACACATAACCACCCCCCAATCAATGGCTTAAATCCAAACCTGCACAGATGATAGCCCTCCCTATCATCTATTTCCATACCACTATCTGAGTGGTTGTGGGATGTGGGAAAAGATAGACCAATCATTTGATGAACTGGCATGTTATAGTCAGTAGATTTGGACAAGGAAGAGATGTAGGGAACAAAAGTCTACCTTTTAACATTAAAAAGCATAGTGATACTATGTGGTTCTCTGGTAGAATATAAAATTAACATTACATACTACATTCTTTATTGTAGTAAATACTAAGTATCAATTATGTTTTTTGAATACAATCTCACATATAATTATATGCAATAATCTCTTATAGGCAATTGAAAAGAGTAGTAATACAGCTGTTGGAGCTAGGGTCTGATGATAGTAATACTGTCCCTAATTTTCATGGACATAGGGGCATTAGTACTGATGAAATAAATAATTATTTTAAAGTAGTAGTAATATATAATGTGACTAAAATGAACCTAATATTAACAAAAATGTGCTTTTGCTTCTGCTTAATGTGCTCCAAACTTTCATTTTATCTTTTTTATTGACTTACATGCCCTATTACATTCCTGTTAAGCCTAGGTGCAGCTGCAAACATTTTGAATTTGTTATTTTTCCGTATGTATAACTGACTGTTAAGAGTTTGAGATTTTTCCCTGAGACAATGCATATCTGCAAATGATCAATGAGAGGAAAGAATCATTGGCTCTAATGGTAATATAAAATTAAGATTTTCTTTTGCACCATTTAAGAATGTAGCATACTTAAGATTGGACTTTGTAGTGTAACAAGGACTGATTTTTTTCCCCAGGAGGCCCATATTGCATTGCCCATGGCACACTTTAAGGCAGATTTATACAGAAATGAATGTAGTCAATGGAAATCTGCATCTGATAAGGCTAAATTCCACATTTTAAAATTATATACTTTCTATCCTACAAATGACTACTTGTATATATTTGTATATACCTATATTGCATTTTACGGGTCTATATTAGAAGCACAAAACTGCTTTTGAGCAAACACGTAAAGAACGACACATATTCATTGAACCACAAGGAGGTAGTTGGCCAGCTACACGGAGTTGCCCTTTCCTTCGCTATAGTGGAATCTCAGAGTTGGTATATTTAGTTGGGGGGTATGGGGGAGCACAGCCCCCCATGTAGGGGGTGTGGGAGGGTGAAGCCCCCCACCTGATAATGGTTTTTAATATTTATTTTTTTCCGAACGGCAACGTGAATTTTTTCACTAGGAAAAAATTTGATTATGTGGTCATTTGGTATTTGCAGGTTTCGCGTATTATGTGTTGACTTTTATGTAGTCGCACATATGCACTTTCATTGTTCTGATATAGACCCATATTCTACTTCATGTCTGCCTTGAGCCTCACTTGCTATAGTTCTAGCATTAGAACTACACCAACATATAAAAGAGAGACACTGTCAAGAAAGATAAAAAGGAAACAATATCTAATGGCCATAGCAAAGTAGCATCCATTTGTTGAGCAGAGTCCTTCATTATCACGGGACATTGTGATTTGCTCATATTCAGTAAATTTGTCGCTCTCTGCATGAAACTTTTCTGATACAATGTTCACTGAATCTAAAGTTCCGTAAAAGAATTAAAATTCTTAATTTTATAAAACACTAAACTATATAATTTACATGCTTGCAGGAAACACATTAAGTCCATCAAAACACACAACTAGGATGGGAGGCCGCAGTGGTGCAGCGGTTAGCATTGCTGGCTCACAGCAAGAAGCTCTCAGGTTTGATTCTTGGCTGAGATGCCTTCTGTATGGAGTCTGCATGTCCTCCCTGTGGTTGCTTGGGTTTCCTCTGGGTGCTCCTGTTTCCTCCCACATCCCAAAGACATGCTGTAGGTGTACTGGACACTCTAAATTGGCCCCAGGTGTGAATGTGTGCATTTGTGGGCCTTCTGTGGAAGATTGCATGCTGGGCTGGCAACTCAACACCATAAAGCTCCACTGCCAGTCGTTCTGTGGACCATTGTTCTGCTGTGGTGACCCCTAACTGGGAAAAAGACAGAAGAAGAAGAACACACAACTAGGATATAGGGATATCTACTTAATGAGGACATTCTTAGTCTCCCATCAGTACTGGGAGAGGTGGCTGAGCTTATCAATTGTTGTATTTGGTCATTTGCATTGTAAGAACCCATGAACTTATCTCATTGTGTTCTGGCCCCCATTACTGGAATCGGCTACTGTTAAATACTACAGTCCTCCCACTTGGGTGCATACCTCTCAATTGTCCAGATTTTTTCAGACTGTCCAGAGTTTTGGCTAATATTGTTGTTCTGTTCCTCATAAAATGTGTGGCTTTCTGGCAAATCACTGGGATAATCAGATGATTGAAGTCACTAAATAATCACATACATTTGAGTTTCAGACTTCAAATCCTACAGAAAATCTGTGTTAAACCAAACCCTGCTATTCTAGCAACATTCTAAGTTTATAAGAGCAGTATTTAAAATATGTCCCTATTTTGGGGTCTCCCCCTCCCCCCATTTTGTTAGGCTTTGTCCATATTTCTTGCACTAAGAGGCTGAGAGATATGCTTGGGTGTCCTGAAAAAAATGTTCAAGGGAGTGACTCATTCTGGGAGAACATTTCAGTTTGGAGAAGGTGCTTTTAGCTATTATAATACAATCAATCCCTGACAAAACTGAAAAGGATAACACCATCAGTTAATGATGCATTTTCAATTATGCTTTATATTTTTTGTGGCTAGTCTGACTTTTTCAGAGGTGGAGCTCTCTTAAGAGACATGCAATTTGTAACTCAGCCAATTTACTGCATGATTGGTTTCATAATAAATTTATTTCATATCCATTCTTGTTTCACAGACACACACACACACACACAGACACACACACACACACACACACACACACACACACACACACACACACACACACACACACACACACACACACACAGTCATTGATATTAAATCTTCTCTTTTTAGTCTGTCTGAATCTAAAATATAAATGTCATGGACTCTCTCAAAATATGCACTTTAGTTTAATGGAAAACTAACAAGAATTATGAAAAAAAAATCAAAAGCTATCTCAGTTGTCATGAACAGTAACAAAAGTGCAAGATGAAATTTACCACATACAAATGGGCTAACCAAATTTCTAATAACGTACACTGTCTGTGATACCATTATATGTAATTTCAGTAATTGAACAAAATAGCAATTTCAATAAAATAGCTGTGATGTCCCCACTCTGGGCCACTAATCAAAGAGCCTGAATCCTCACCACTGACACTGGAGAGAGACGTTCACTTGGAACAAAAATGGATATGCTTAGTATTTCCAGATGCAGCTCTCTGCATCAAGCACAACTTCCCTTAAGAGCACACAGCCTGTGTTCTGCGTTTCTCTATCTGTCTCTCCCCAGGTCCCCAGTTAGGCTTCTCACTGGCATAGCTGTAGAGTTAACTCCTCAGCTGAGTGTACAAGCCAAGTCCTCCAGCACCCTCTGTGAAACAGGTGCTTCATGTCCCTGCTCCAAGCAGCTGACACACGCACACACACACACACACACACACACACACACACACACACACACACACACACACACACACACACACACACACACACACACACACACACACACACACACACACACACACACACACACACACACTTTGAGATTTGATTTTCACACACTTGCACACACCTGGGAAAGGATGGCACCGATTTATCCACTGTGCCCCTTTCTGCCCAGACTATAAAGTATTTATCACTGCCACCAGACACTACAAATCCAGCATCATAGGGCTCTTGCAAGGGTACCCAGTTATACTGAGTGAAATTAATATTAATACAAATGGTAATGTTGACCAAATAGGCAGGCTTCAAGAGTGGACACAGTGTCACCAATACATATAAGTACTTTCAAAAATTAAAATATTCTCTAAAGGACCAGCCACAATGAAACATTTAAATATAATTAATAATGAATAATAAAAGAACATGAAAATGCAAAATATCTATTTATAGTAAATACCAGAGTTTTGGTCACTGGAAATATTAAAAATAATGCATCTGGAAAGATTCACACAGTTACAAATAATCAATACTTAACTATTCTCACTATATGTTTCTGACTGATCTAGAGAATTACTGTTCCTACTTACTTAGTAGAGCAAGGTAAGATAAAGTAGTTGAGGGAGCCTTCTTTGCTAGGTTCCAAGAAACAGTCTACCCTGAGACTTCTGTCACACCTAATATTAAAACATCATTTCTGTTCAGAATGACATGACATACATCTGGTCATCTGACTTTTGGTTCCCATGCACCCCCCCCCCCCATTGCTAGGAACTGCCAGGATTTAGCAGCTACACTGCAATAATACACACACAAGAGCAATCCTCAGATCTGGTGCAGCTTCTGGAAGTCATAAAACAATTACAAACTTATACTCCTCCTGCAGAGACCAACAAACCATGCTTCTTACAGACATTGCATTTTTGGCTTCATTCAAAAATGTGAGATAACATCTTTATGGCCTAGGCCAGTAATTTAATTTCTTACTATTTTCCAAAGTTAGCTTGACCAGAGCTTAACCTCTTCTCTTCCAGTATCATGTCCTCTTCTTTTGGCAGTAGAAGTTGTTGGACATTAACTGCATGTATGCTCACTTTTTGAGTAATCAGTGACACCATTATTAGTAGCTCCTTATTGAAATGTTGGCTCTCGTAATGCCGATTGCCAATAATTAAAAAAAAAAAGACCAAAAACCTGGAGAAGATCGAATCTCAAAAATGGTCTTCTCCTTAAAACTTCTTTTATGTGGTAGGGCAAACCCCTCCCTCCAAAGAATTAGGAGAAAATATTGCATTTCTACCAGTCTTTGATTAATATATGATGAAATACTGTTTTTTTCAACTGTCTGCCAATTATAAAAAAGTGACTTATAGTGTAAGCCAAGAAGTGGACTGCCTTGCATTATTTTGAAACATTGAACTTCAGACATGATGATAGATTTCTCGTTAGTCAGTTATGTATTTTGCCAGGAAATCGGCAAATATTGGGAATGATACTTCATGTTCCAGTTACTCATTCATAAGCAAAACAGGATATTTATGGGAAATTGTAGTCAGATTTCTTAAGTAAAGGAACATAATTGCATAAGGAATTCAGTATACTAGCTGGAATGCATTTTTTAGGTTCATACATTTAATAGATGTACTGGGCCCTGTTCTCAGACCCCAAAGCCATCACATAATGCAAAATCCATTTTTTCTCTTTTTTTGTTATTTATAGCACTGATATCTATTTTTTACAATATCTAATAGTTTTTTTTTACTTATTTTATTTTAAATATTTTTGTTAATAAGTGTCTCAAGATAGTCTTATCTAATATTGCATTTCTTTGATTATTAATGTCCTCTTAATATTTCCAAAAGGCTAACAACATGTTTTTTAGTACATGTAATTAATATCTAGTTGACTGGTTCCTAACTATATTTTATCTTATTTGTAATAGACATTAGTTTTGATATTGTTGTTTACCTATGATTACCTTTAGCTATAATGAAATACTTTTGTAATTGTGTGTTTTTCTAAAGCTACTGCTCCACTGTATGTATATATCAAGGGGAGGTCATATCAGTTAAATCTGGTTGACTTCTTTAAGACACATCACCAAAGCAATGGACTAGGGGAAGATGGTGCACACCATCTATCTTGACCTTGCTAAAGTCTTCGACACTATTTCCCACTTGAGCATAGTAGATAAACTCTCTCAACTAGGCATCAATCCATATGTTATCAGATGTGTAGAAAACTGGCTAACCAATAGAGCCCACCTAATCAAAATATTGGAAGCCACCTCAAGCAGTAGACTCATAACAAGTGGGGTACCCCAGGTATCGGTCTTGGGGCCTCTGTTATTTTGGATATACTTCACTGAGGTGCAGGCCAAAACCAGTTAGCTATGGCTGACCAAGTTTGCAGATGACTGCAAGCTGGGTGTAGTCATCAATTCCCCAAGTGATGTAGACATGCTCCAAGAGGTTCTCACTCAAACAAATGACTGGTACCAGAAACATGGCCTCAAACTGAATTCCAAAAAATGCATCATCATCCCCTTTGGAGACTGTTAAATCCCCACATATTATCACATTAATAACAACATCCTAAGTACACAATCATTGTGAGAGAGTCTGGCACCCAGGTTGATAGCAACCTGACTTTTGACCACCATGTTGCTTCTATTGCACGGAAAGCTTTCTACATGGCCCACCTCATAATTAAGGATATCTCATCCAGGAACAAAGTAAAATATCCAAAGGCTTGAAAGGAATGGAACAGTCCAATGTGTCTTGAATCAAAATTGACTTTAATAAAGAACAAAAAATAAAAAGTAGACCAGGGGGGAGGAATGTCCTAAACCAACCTCAAGCTTGGAACAGAACATGCAGATAAGGGCTTTAGATGAAGACTGTATTAGAATTTCTGTTCTTGAAACCCCAGAGGGGGTACATGACAATTTTGTCTTAATTAGAAAGGACAATTTTGTTATTTATAATTTTACTGATATTACAATCACTGATGAGTTTTTTGAGCTTTTCACTAAAGGGCTTCATTATGTACCCTCACGCAGACTTGATCTATGTACTATTTTAGTTGATTTAAAACTTTTTGTTAGACGGTTGAACCTTTCTTTCTTTTTCAAAGGTCAGACTCAGATCAATGATGGGCTCACAAGATTCAGCACATTTAACCCACCTTTAAATCCATTGTTAAAATTATTTGAAGACTTGGTAGAGAGAGACATAAGAGACTTCTGTTTGAACAGGTCTCACATTCCATCTGGCAACTTTAGACAAGAGCTTAGTCAGTTGGTAAGAAGGCTTCGAGAGGAGGACATCTGGGTGATGAAGCTGGATAAGGGTGGGGGTGTAGTTTTAATGTATAGCATGACATATGACAACTACATTCACAATATGTTGCAGGATGCTGAGCGTTATGAATTGATATCTAGGAATTAATTAAATATAGCATATTTAAAGATTTCTTATGCACTCATGGATCATTTACTGCAGGGTGTGATAAATGAAAATTATATAATTATTTGTATGGCAAAAATCCTAGGACACCTGTAATTTTTGGAATTCCTAAAATGCACAAGGGCTTAGATCCTTTAAATTTTAGTCCTATTGTGTCTGGGGCTGGTGGGATAACAGAGCCCTTAGGTAAGTTCATTGATTTTAACATTAAAAAATTTGCATTTGATTTACCCTATGTTTGTAAAGATTCATGGGACTTTCTTTCTGGCATTCAAAAAAATTTTTACAAACCAGATTTACTGATGGCAACTATTGATATAGTTGAGCTATTTCCTAGTATTCCTCATGACATGGGCTTGGAATGGTTTAATGACGCTTTAACTTTTGAATCTAGCCTAGGGGCTAACATGACTGGATTATTGGTTGAGTTCATGGAAACTGTCCTGGACAACAATTTTATTTATTTTAAGGGTGATTTCTACAAACAAAAGAAGGGTGTAGCAATGGGCATGGTTTGTGCTTCTAGCTATGTCAATATTGTACTACACCACTGGGAAAGTAAATTCATCTTTTCTACAACTTGGGCTCAACATATTATCCACTATCAAAGATATCTTGATGATATCTGTCTTTTATGGGATGGTACCTTGGACCAATTTTTGGAATTTATGGCCTATATCAACTCTACTACCCCCTTTTTAGCATTTACTCACAGTGTTAACAGTGATTATTTGAATTATCTTGATATTGCTCTTTTTAAGGATGTCATTAATTGTACCTTTCAATCTAAAGTATATAGGAAAAGTTCTTTCTCTATCTCTTATTTGCACTTCAATAGTGGTCACCCCTTTCACCAGAAGAAAGGGATAGTGAAAGGGCAATTCATACATGCCTCTAGTACATTAGAGTTTTTCCTTGATGAGGTCAGTTTTTTGAAGCAACTTTTCAATAAAAGGGGGTACCCAGCGTACTTAGTTGATGATTTAGCTGGGGAGGTAATTGCAAGCAGGGAAACTGTGTATTGCCCTCTTTTAGGTAGTGGGGTGACTCATGAAACCCTTTTTAAATCATCTAAACAGACTGAACACCAGAATAGCTTTGTGTATGCCTTTTCTGGGGATTCACTGAAGGTCGAGCAGTTAATCACAAAATATTGGCCTATACTTACACATCACGACGATTTCAAACAATTCGTCAAGGAATGCCCCCATTTCATTAAAAAAGAGACATGAACCTTAAGGGCCTTTTTGAGGGTGAATCTGGTTTTGGTTCTGCAAGGGGTTATTCGAAATTTGGCACGTATAAGTGTGGCTCATGTAAACAATGTCCTTATGTGCTCAACGAAAATTCATTATTTATTCCATCTAGGAGGTTTAGAGTTAAGGCTGAGCATTCTTACAACTGTGGTACTAAAGGGGTCGTCTATTTGGGGTTTTGCACACAGTGCTCCAGTTTTTATGTGGGTAAAACTGAGAGAACACTCAGAAGAAGGATATATGAGCACCTTTATGATGTTTCTAAGAAGAAGGAAAACAAACTAACTCAACTCAACTCATAGAACTCAAAACAAAACACCATGGACTGGGATCATACCATCCCCAAATAACTCAACCACCAAGGATCTCAAACTCCTAGAATAAACTAGGAACAACACTCTCATGGGATCACCAAGAAAAAGAATCTGAAGGGTTCAAAACTACAAATGCTGGACAACTCAAAGACCGATATACAAAAGGAGGAGAAAGATAGTCTCATCTCTCGCTAGGCCCCCATCAAAAAAAAAGGCTGAAAAAAAAAACAAACACTATCAAGATCAAAAAACATTTCACCTTTCCCCTAAGCACTGGGTGGACCACCTACCAGCAACAAAATCACACTGAAAAAACTTCAACAAAGGCAATCACACACACTGGTGGGGCACCACCAAACAAAAGGAAGTCCTCTCAAAGACCCAAACAACAAAAAGAACTGCCGCAATACAAAAGGCAAAAGACAGTCTACAAAGATCAGCTAAAAACTAAGAGCTAGTCAAAAAAAATAAAAGCTAACTAAATAAAGGAACCAACAAAAACAATAAAGAAAAAAAAAACAACTCAGAAAAAAAACCAAGGCAAAGCCAGAATCATCCAAGGAGAATTTTAGAAAATCATCCAAGATCTTCTTAAGAGAAAAAACCTAGGAAGGAAAAAAGAACATACTAAAGAACAGGTTCCAAATGAAATGCTGAGAGGAAGAAGGAGCATATGCTCAGAAGAGGATTGCAACCCCAATCAAAGGCTGACCCCCCCCTCCCCAACCCTGCGGGAAACTCCTGCAAAACAGGTGAGCCCCCCAACTGGATGCCAGGTTCAGGACAATGCATCCCACTCAATGAAAGGACATACCCCATGGATGGGACAGGTGTCCCGGACAACTGGGTGTCCAATGGATACAAACCCATCTTTAACCGCACATTCGGACAGCTGTTAGGGTTGCTACATGCGTGCCTATCTAGCCAGCCGAAATTTACCCGCACTCTGGTCCCAAGACTTATATCCACCGCCATGGAGATGCCGCAACCTGTTCTGACAAGCCCTATTTATATATGAATGTCCCTGGAAAATCCATCATAACTAAATCATAAAATTTGCTTTAACTTGCCTTAAACTTATAGGACTTTTCTAGACTGGAGATCAGGCTGTTGACTTTTTGCAGGCAGTCCATACACATTAGACATACAAACTCTCCTCTACTGACAGTCACCAAGGCTAGCCCCAACACCTACCCAGCCCAAATGTGAGTACCTACAAAGGTCTACAACTTCACTCCCACACAGGAAACCCACAGGCCACCTCAAACCCAGGGATTGCAAACTGGCTGTCATGACAGAACCCAACACAAAGTTGCTCACAAGATGGGTGTCTCAGTTGCTGGACCCAGGTGTCCCATGTCCCACAGGTCCCAGGTCAAAAGTCCCTCCAGGCTACTCATAAGAAGAGCAAGGTCAGTTTGCAGATGACTGCAAAGGCAAGTTAATTTCAGAAAACACATCTTCATAGTCGAATCCTCCAGAAGGAGGCAGACTGAATTCATGGAAAACTCACCACTGAAGATCATCTGAAGAAGGCCTCCTCCGAAATGGCCTCATGTTATTTGATAAAAAAAAATGGAAAAAACAAGCTACCTAAAAAAATGCCTTGGGAAACTCTCATACCCTGAGCAAAAAATTAAGCACAGATACATATAGGTGTAACCTTGAAAAAGTAAGAAAGGAAGCAGCCATACGTGGACCAAAAGTCATCTAAAAGTAGTTAGGAATATCTTCTATATCACCCCTAGAAGATCAAACATATCATCCGATCCCTGATCACCAAGGACCTGATGACCATTCATCTATCATTAGAATCACTATGCAATGCCTGTTACACCATGTGCAGACTAGAAACCAAGGCAAAGTTCGAAGGCCCCAAAAGCCCAAAGAAAAAAAAACCAAAAAAATGCTCAAAATAAAAACTTATGCTGATATGTCGAATCTATTCTACCGCTTCTGCTCAGTCTCCTTGAGAGGTGACAGGTGCCTGACATATATAAGGCCAGGTTTGATCAGATTTGATGAATTTGATGAATATAAAAAAAAAAAAAAATCTAGATCAACAGCGGGAGACTTAAACCTTGACACGGTTATAAATAGAAACGTGCTGGGATTCATCACCCAGAGAGAGACTCATGCTGTGGAACAAAACTCTGTACAACATGTGGGGCAGAGCACCTCTCTGGTCTTGTTCAAAGAGAATCTTGATCAATGGATGAGATTGCAGATATACCCCACCCCAGGATATCTTCGCTACTCTGCTTGACAACAGGCCAAAAAATAGGCATAGTTTTTATTTTATTCAAAACTAAAGGGTGCGAAATAACAAACTACTAGGCTAGGCTATAAAATGCCCTGGGCAGAGAGTAGCTGAATATGAACCTATGAACCTATGAACCTATGAATGCTTTTTATAAACATCTTGGTTCATGCCCCAATATGCAACTTAACTTTTTTATATTAGATCAAGTCTTGCAGGATAGTAGAGGGGTGAGTGGGAGGCCTGATTGGAATATAAGGAATTATGGTGGCAGCTTAAATTAAATGCAACTAAACCCCCTGGTTTGAACGACAGTGTTAGCATCATGAGTGTTTTAAAACTGAGGAGGGCTAAGTTATGATGTTTATTTCTTGGTAGTTGTGTTTATTTGAACAACATGGACAACGTCTTGTTTTGAATAATTTTTTAACTACTGCTTATTTTGTACTTAATGGGCAGTAATTTTTAACCACAACATTTGAATGGATTTTTAGGCACATATGAATTTTTTTATAATTTTTAATGTTATCTTAAGATATTACAAGTTTGGCTGGTCATGTTGATGTACTTGTTTTAATTTTGACAGCATTGAAAAGCAACTTTTTAAGTCTCTAACATAACCTGGTGGTTTGCTAGTTTTAATGGCTAATTAGCATATTTTATTAATTGGAGTTCTAGTCACATGATTTGGACTAGAAGCTATTTAAGCACTGAAGTTTTAATGATGGTTCATCTTGATAAAGCCTGGTATGACTCCAGGCGAAAGCGCTTGATGTAATATTCTACTTTTTATTTTTTTGTTCTTTATTAAAGTCAATTTTGATTCAAAACACATTGGACTGTTCCGTTCCTTTCAAGCCTTTGGATATTTTACTTTGTTCTTGGTTTATATCTCATCCAAGGACAAAGATGTTAAAACATCCCTGTATTCTTCCCTTATAAGGATAATTGCTGAGTACAATCCCCTTTTGACAGGTATCTCACAAAGCACATGCAGCAGCTGGAGACCACAGAGGTTCCTCACCAGTAGAATCCAGGGCCTCAAACATCTACCCTACACAGATAGGCTAAAAGCCTCCCCTGTCCCTCTACACAGTTTCATACAGACTCCTTAGAGGTGACCTCTGTCTGGCATACAAAGCAATCTCAGACCCTGTCTTCATGGGACTGCTGCATATCCATAAGTCAAGCTCCACTCGAGCAACCCATACATGTGACATCAAACTGGCCTTCGATATCAATAGGACTTGTTGGCGGGACAGATTTCTGTCCCAGAGACTCTGCCATCTGTAGAATAGACTCCTTCTCCATGTCAAGCAGAGTACCTCATTATCCCTTTTCAAGTGCAACCTGGATAACTGGATGGGAAACAGAAAATACACCCCTGGGATTCCACCTGTTTCCTTGATGGACAAGGGCTTTAGGAGCTGACTTGTCTAAGCATGAGCTAAACTCTTGGCTAGGCTTATATGGGCCTCAGGGCCAATAGCCTAGTAACCTCCTATGATCCTATATGTCTATATGTCTTATTTAAGTTCTACTGCTATCTGAGATTTAAAATACATTTATCTGTCTTACTTAAGGTCTTAACAACATCATCTAAATTATAGACACCCCCTCCTGTGCCTTTAATTTAGCAACATTTAAAGTGACTTTTATCTTAATCAGTTCACTACTTCATTGTTCTATTTTTTACACCAACATTTAACACTGCCAAATAATTATTCTTTTAATGTGTTACACTCTAAATATACATTAACCTTATCATGATGACTAAATGATAGAAGATTTATAATTCTTTATTTAAGATTTTTTTTTAATTCATTTAGTATGAATATTAGATTATATTAACTACTGCTAGTCTTTAATAATTTACTGCTAAAATGAATAAAGATGTTGTTATCCAATAAATGAAGTGACATGAATTTAATTTAATCAAAGTTAATGCTTAACAATGTAAAAAGCAAAAAATCTATCAATTTGAGTTTGTGTCTTGAATATATAAAAGTAACATGTAAAACACAAGGAGTTAGGATCTGTTAAATTATTTTACATTTGTAGGTCCATCAAATATACCCATTTTTAAACACTTTTACTGATGCTGATATCAGGAATGTTTAATTGTGTTTTTGTCTATTTTATCAGTTATGCAATTGTAAAGTCCTTTAATATTAATTTCTTTCCATTTTAATTAAGTATATGACTAGGTGCTCTTTGCATATTAAGATCCAGATTTTAGTATTCAGTGGATGACATTTAGGGCCAGATTCCAAAAGAGTTGTTATCAGTGTAAGTCTGCCCAAATTCCAAAAGATTCACTCTCAGTGTAAGTGACTTACTTTGGTGCAAGGGCTATATATAAACAGGCTTATACCAGGGAACAGATTCCAAAAGTCCTGCTCTCAGTGTAAGTGGTCATTTCAGACTAAAAAAATATATTGAATCAATATAAACTGATAAGGTATACATATAACCAGTGAATAAAAAAAGAGGTAGAGTATGTAAAGTTTCACTTAACTGGGTCTTGTAATTCTGTACATACATATTTAGTCATTTTCATGTCCTATCATAAACTTCAACCTCTTATTACTCACATTGCATAAATATATATAATCTGGTATGTTTAATAAATGCACATCTCTCATTTTTGTTTTTGTTGTCTATTTTTTACCCTATAAGATAAGGGCACAAAAAAGATAATGCCTTACAAACATTGTATATACATTCACCCTGGCATCCATTCTTCTGGTTCTAAATGATAGACCACATAACTCTAATATGAAGATAAAGAGGAAAGGAAGAGAGCACACACACACACATATCCAAAAAAGCATGTCATATGATAGAATCCACAGTTTTATTTGAAAAATGATAATCCAAAAGTGATGAGCGCTTTCGTCCCAATTCTATTTACACAGAACTTCATTGATGAACACACACACATAACCATATATATGTATCCATATTTGGAAAGAGAGAGAGTTATTCAAATACATATGCTCTTAGTCAAAAGTGTGACAACATGCTGCACAACTTCAATTAATTTTTTTAAAAGCGTGAACTTTTAAACTTATGTTTTCCATAATTATCGGAAGATAATTTGTAGAATATATAATAAATAATTATAAGACATTTACAAATATCCCCATTATTTCATCATATATATTTACAAAGTGAGGGATATAGCAATCAAGTCATTCAACTGTCACTATATATATGAAGCAGAACGAACAGCATGCTACATATAATTCATTTGTGAAACTAGGCTATGGCATATTCTAGTATCTACATATTACATAATTCAGTTTTAGTAAATTCATACTTTAATTGGAAAAAGGAAAACACGTTTTGCTGGCTAAGGGAAATTCATTCTCTAAGATAATGTTTAAAAAACACAGCCATGGTTCCTCCTTGGCAGCATGCCATACATATTAATTATGACACACTGCTAAGGAATATTACAGCAGTATGGATATTGAATCCATGTAAGACTGACTTTACAGGCTGTCCCTTAATTCTGGACTGTCCAGAAAAAATCTGGACAGTTGGAAAGCACAGCACAATACCTTTTGGCCTGTTAACCTGGCTCAAAATGTGTACAAGACATTTTATTTCATTAAATTGCAATTTTATTTATTTATTTATTTACTTTTTTAAGATTTTGCTTTTGTTTGCATTGTGCAGCACGTTGCTTAGCTATGCTTAGCTTTGCTCACATATACAGCAGACATCTGCTAGACATATACAAATAGAAACTAGATGTAATCAATTTTAATAATTCATTTTATTTTCATGTCGTTGTTTGCATGGTGCAGTGCATTGCTTAGCAATGCTTAGCTTTGCTCACATATATAGGAGATATCAGCTAAGCATCTAAAAATCGAAACTGGATGTATTCAATTGTTCCAGTTCTGCAGTGTTTACCAGTGTACAAACACATGCAATGGAACTGTGCTACTCTTACAGACACCTTTGCAGTATATCTGAAGACATACCTCTCAAACTCTTAGAGCAAGAAATCTGAACAAACCCATAAATAATGGGGGGAAAAGACCCAAAAATAGGGATGATTTTTAAATTGGTAAAATAACAGGGTTTGAATTAGTATGCATTTTCTCAAGGGTATAAAGTCATTATTTTCTGACATCAACCCTCAATGATTTGCCAGAAAACCAAAATTTTATGAGAACTAAACCAAAAATATCACGTAAAAATCTGTACAACAGAGAGGTATGTCTGAAGACATACAAGCTCCCTTCACTATCCCAGTGGCTAGATAGGTTGAGTCATGACCTACAGTGTAGTAGGTTCCAGGTTTGGGCCCTGGGCAGTACTACATTTTAGATATATTGCTGTGAAACTGTGTCAGGTGACTGAAACTTTGGTTGGGTTTAAATTAAATAATTGTTACATTTAGAAAACCTGTGTGATACAAAGTAGTGCTTAAACATGGTCAACGGTCTTTTCCAGTTTGCGCATTGCTAAAATTCACCTAAACATGGTCTGTGCATGCTTGCATGATAGTAAGTGACGCGGCACATTTTTAAAAGTTATAGTATGACATGCAAGGGTGGAAATGTAGCCTATTTAAAGGCCAGTTGGTGAGAATTTTACATCATTCCTTGAAGCCTGGCCCTGACTGTGGGTCTGGCTGCTGGTGTTGGAGAGGGAGTGCATTTAGGGCACAAAAGTGGGGTGTGCAGGAGTCCACAGTTTTCCTTGGACTTCTGGTACAACACCATGAAACCCATCTGTTGCAGGCTGACTACCAAGGCTCAGAGTGTAAGTCTTAGGCCTGGGATAGTTTGGCCAGGGACCTAACCAGTGCAACTCGTTTCCCCTGCACTGGTGAGCAGTGTCATCACCACTAAGATGACTTGTATCGTAGGAGCAGGGGAACCTTGGACAACTGGATCCAAGAGGCTAGGGATGGGCACAACCCACAGATATGTAAGTATGTTTTCCAATATATTATTAATATACAAGCTGAAGCTGTGCAAAACTGGTATGCATAATGGTTTTCTTCTCCTAACACAGCTGCATAAGAGAGGGCTGGCAATGTACAGTCCCATGCAAGGAGTTTGGCCAAGATAAGGCAAGCGTGTGGTATGCAAGAAAATCAATTAATTAATAAATTAATGCACAACATAATAATAAAATAAAGTAAATACAGATATTGCAGTCTTAACATTCATATATGAAGTACCTGGCACAGCATATATTTTTATTAATGTGTCAGTGCATATCTGAATGGTAAAGCAGGTTAAAGCAAGTAAGCATGCAGTACTGTGTAGCATAGCTTCCAACCATCAGTAAATGTTGGTCACCCCAGATTAAGAGTCACTGTTGTGGTCTGCTTATTGTCTGAAATATGCTGTACATTTCGCTCAATAAGGGAATAGGGTAAACGGGTAAGTTAACAGAAGACCTAGACAGCTATCCATGTGTGTACATGCCACATTTAAAGCAACAAACTATAAAAAGAGATGGTGCTTCGATAATTAAGTTTTTCAAATAAAATGTTCAGTATTCCTGTGGTCACTGCTTGTAGGTTCCAATCTGGTAATAACCAACTGAGAAATGTACAGTGGGCAATAATGTGTCAACATATGACATACATAAATTCTGTGTAATACCCAGATTAAGGGTCAAGGTTGTATTCTGTCCATGTTGCCTGGTATATGCTGTAGATTGCAGTCAATAAATGGATACGGTAAATGTGTAAGGTAACGGAACTCCTACACAGCTATGTATGTATGTAAATCAAGATTTGACACATAAATCAATAAATTGTAAAAGAAGATTGTACTTTGATAACTAACTTTTTCAAATAAAATGTTCAGTATTCCTGTAGTCACTGCTTGTGGGTTCTAATCTGACAGGAGTCAACTGAGAAATGTAGAGTGGTCAATAATGTGTCAACATATGACATACATAAATTGTGTACAATACCCAGATTAAGGGCCAAGGTTATATTCTGCTCATGTTGTTGCAGTCAATAAACGAATTAGGTAAATGTCTGAGGTAACCGAACTCCTACACAGCTATGCATTTGTGTAAATGCACGATTTGACACTACATGACTCAATAGAACTTTTGAAGGAGATGGTGGTTTGAAATTTATTTTTAAAATAAACTGTCCAGTCTTCTTGCAGTCACTGCTTGTGGGTTCTAATCCCATGCCAGCCAACTGATAAATGCCCGGCTATCTAGTGTAATCACTATTCAGGAACATACCTCTCAACTGTCACGTTTTTTGCAGAATGTAATGACTACTGCCCCATATGTTTGGTCCTTTGATTTGGAGATATATGTCATTATTTGAAATGTGATTTAATGGGAAATCTGTAATCAGAACACCTTGCTATAATGTATGAGTACACCATGTAACAATGTTCCCTGTTGATGTGCCTTTGTACCACCATTATGTATGGCTTGGCCCATAATGTCCCATGTGACAAGTTGAGAGGTATGTACACGCAACATCATTTATACAATAAAAGCAGTTAGTGTTCTCACAAGTGAAATCTAACATATCTCAAAGTATGTAGTTGTAGTCTGTGTAGTTATTAGTGAAGTTACTAATGCTCTTATTTTCTGTCTCACTCCACCCTTTATCTTCCTTTATTTATTAATTACACTTATTGTTATAATTTGATGTTATCATATTATGTATAATTACCTCTTATGTTGGCCTTATGTATAATTTAATATTACTTTGCTGTTAAAAACTTTCATTTAAATTATTTATTGTTGTGTCCCTCATTATATTATTTTCAATTTGTTCCATTACTCATTATTGTGTTCTTTTATGTTATTAATTACATTTGTTTTGGGTATGTTTATTTTTCCTTATATGTTTATATTTCATTTACCACAGTGCAACAATGTAGGCCAGTTCCTGGTGATCCAACTTCCTTGGCTCCCCCAGGCCAAGACACCGGGGCCAAGCACGTCTGGGCCAGAGCCTAATGGCTCCCCCTCTGCTGCCCCTGCACTACCTGGTCCATCAGGTAGTTCCACTCCACAGGCTAGGGGTGGTCCTCCCTCTGGGAGTGGAGGTGAAGGGAGTACTTTTGTCACCCATAATGAACTGCCAGGCATGGTGCATAGACTGCTGCACTAAACTGTTGGTGTATATGCCAGACAGAGAGCATGCCGTCCTTCCTGGTGGGGCAGTCTCACCCCAAGCAATGGTGTCAATCACTGTCTCCACAGGAGGAGTGAAGGTGCAGTGCTGACAGTCCCATGGGTGAGGACTTGAGTCACACTGTTACCTTCTCTGATGTCCACCGGACTCGGATTCCACAACATCCTCCCCAACCAAGGTGATCATCCTCATCTTTTGTCACACAACAACTCTGTCTGCCATCTTGTCTGTCTGCAAAAGCTTCCTCACCTTCCCAATTTACCTCCCCACACATACCTATGTCCCTTCCCCAACATTCCACTCTCACCTTAAAAACAATAATGGGCACCTGTCCCAAAAGATATATCAGTCTATCATCCCATACATAGCTCTCCATTTCGCACACATGTCCACCGGACACACTTAATTTGGTCCAATTGGATTGACAATGCACTTAGGTTGTTGTCAGCCCTCTCTCTGGTGGTAACAGTCCAAATTCAGCTAAAAAATTGTTAAAGTGCACAGTTGTTTCCATAGAAGAGATGGATAGCTATGGCTCTTTCCTACACCCTTCCTGCACATACCTATCTGCCTTTCACTATGTTTTCCCCCTACTTGTACCCTATTTCACCATTGCCCTATCTCCCCATTTTTGTGCGATGCTGTGCAATGCTCAACATTGCTAAGCTATGCTAAATGGTGGTATACTGATATATGTATTTGAAAAAATAGTAATGACATTCAAAAATTACAACTGCGCCCCATTTTGAGCCCAGGACCATTGCACCTGAAGAACATCAGCCTGTCAAGCTGTACAGCCAGTTCAGTAACACAGTTGTCTTAAGTAAAACATAGTAATTGTCATTTTCCCATCATTGAGCATGTTTAAGCCATGTTGTGCATTGTGCTGCATCATGCAAATCAGCTATAAGATTAATGGAAAAATAGGAGTGTAACTGAGACTCTGGTAGAGAAATACATCACTATAAAGCCATACACATAATAATAGATGTAACTGAGGTATCTAACAGCATGTAACTGTGGAATTATATCTAAAACATGTAAAAATATACCTGCTGCATGATTAATGGAAAAATAGGAGTTTAACTATGTCTCTGGTAGAGAAATACATCACTCTAAATCCATACACATAATAATAGATGTTAATGAGGTATGTAACAACAGAAAAGTGTGCAATTACATCTAGAACATGTAAAAATATACTTGCTACAGCAGCAACCCAGTAGCTTAATCTGTTAAATGTTTTGAAAACATTAATTTTTGGTCCACATGTTATTGGGTTCAAATACATGTATGTGTACATCACTAGTATAAATTAAGATATGTATGACTGTCTCATCACCTATTTATCCACCCAAAGCAGTACAGTTTCAATGCCTGTTTCTAAATATTGGCTGTCAAAGGCCTACAGATAGAACAACATTTAAGCTATTCCTATTACAACACTAGAAAGTGCCTAGAATGTCAGGTCATGCATTAATATGAATTCCCAGAGGATTCTGAAGTATGTAATTCATATGATCCCCAGTCATATCATACTTCAGCCCACAATGACTTGCTAGTGGTAATACAAACAACCACAGCAGCACAAGTAACATACACATATGGAGGTTGTGCTAGACTCAACGGTTGCCAGCACACACATTCCAGATGACTACCATAACATAACATATGACTTGGCAGTTATCCAATTGGTGGACATAATGGTTAATGTACCCCTAGCCTTGTTCTAGGATACACCAAGCATATTTCCTTTTATTCTGTTAATGATACCTTTGGCTAACATACTTACCATAAACACATACCTTACTTTCCAGTAGGATGGGTTATCTCAATCAGGCTCTAGCTGTACACCAAGGCTGCCACAGGTCCCACAATTACTCTTAAGTGTTGTTGCCCTTCACACTCTGCAGCCTCTCTAACTATGCCTATTGCCTACACACACATCTGTATGTAACATGTAGCTGCTACAAACATTTTCACTGTGATGATATAATCCCTACCCCAGTAATTTCAACCCCAAAATGTGAAAAGGGGGATGGAATCTACATTGAGGCCTTATATATTGTTGAGTAGTTACATGAGATTGGCTGATTCTACTGCAAATCAGCTGTGTATGCTGCATGTAGCATTTCTGAACCACAGACTGGTTCAGAGGCAATCACCTGCTAATGACAACCATCTAGCTAGGGGAATCATTGTGTATGAGAGTTAGTTTGTATGGTTAATTTATTCACACAGTACTCATATAGCTGTATCTTTCAACAGAGGAGTTTTGTACTCCATCAGGTATGTAACCATTTTGTTTTCAACATGATGCATATGTTTGAATTTACTAAGGGGGAATGGGGATTACATCTGTAAGCCTTTCTTAGAACTGTACTGATGACATGTCAGTAATCTGCAGATGTGTTACACCTACGGATGATTTGGAGTACAGCGAGTGTGTAATGCCCTGTGTTAACTAGTTATCCAGGTCTCCTGGATGCTTCCTTTGTTAGCAGTTGTAGTAGTACCTCGCAATTTGGTTGGCACTGTTGTTTATAAATATGGTATGGGTTGGGGTTGCCCTGCTATGGGGAACACTGCAATGGGCCCCTGTGTTTGTTGTGTGATCATACATGAGTATCTGTCATGTCACAAACAGCAGTGGGTCACTATTGCTACTATCCTAGTTGCTTCCATGACCTTTTATAATTTGGTACACTGTTGTTTATGAAATGTGTAATCAACTGGGGAATACTAATAGACTTCCTTTATTGCTGTATCTCTACATACTGTACTCCCACGTATGTGATCCTGGCATGTGTTCTCATTTATTTATATTTCAGGAGATATCATGCATTCCAGACACAGTGCACCTTTCATTGAGGCAGAAAGTTACCTCATTATTGAGGCCCTGAGACAACACTACCAAGTTCGGCTGTCCAGAGTAAGGGAAAATAGGCAAGAGTGTGCAGCCTTGTAGGACAAACTGTTGCACAAATTAATGCTGTGGAACACCAGAATCACACATATGAGCAGGTGCGACAGCATGCCACTAACATGATCACACAGGTTTGCAGAGGACGTGGACAGGTATTGTCAAGTCAATGGTGTTGGGCCTAAGCAGAACAACATCTGTCAGCCACTGAAGAATTTCTGGTGAACTTTGCAACACAGGGCAGCTCCCATGCATCCATCACCCAATATGTCATCGATCTAGGTGCAACTGTTTCCACTCAAGAGAAGCATCCAGGTATGCTTAGTTGGATCATCATTGGAAAACTGTAGCATTCAGCATGTCATGGTGCACATAGTTTTATGCAGATGTCAGGTGTTTTTGGAGGGTGAGGTTAGCTGCAGTTTTAACCTCATGCACAGTTTGTGACCCACATACCTGTTAACATAACAGCTACTGTAAATGTGAGATATTTGGATGTATGAGCCCTCTTATTCTGTAACTTGAGGTGGTGTTTACATTACCTCTCCTTCAAATTTTTCTAGGAACACCAGGAATAGGAAAAGGCTGTGCTTCTGTTGCTGGTAAGCATAAAACTGTTTGTCACAGATGCAGATTTACTTCAATGTATTCGCTCGCTGGCTGGATTGATGTACTGTCTGCATGATTGCCAACTGTACTGATATTATCTGACTTACACAGCTTAGACTCATACCTATGCCTTGTAGGCATGACCACAGTGATTGATTTGTAAGTATTGTCAGGAGATTGAAGATTTCCATAACTGTCCACTTTTGAATTTTGCAGAATGTCAACAGTGTACATCATTCATGTTTTGTTCATAAGATTCTTGTGTTATTAATTTTTATCTCTGAATAATTACAGATTTGAGTTAGAAAATAATGTCCTCATGTCCTACTATATGAGGTTGGGGTTATAAGGGTCTGCAATAGTGACAGCAGTGTATACAACTTAACATATATTGCAACATACTATGGCAGAGCATAGTAGTGTAGGCATTAATGTAATGCTTTTCCTTTTTATCACAGATGAGCAGGGAGGTTGGTCGGTGTCCCCTTCACAACCAGATGTCTGTCTCTTCAGACTCTGATGATGATGGTGACCAAAGTGAGGCACAGCTGTGTTTTGCCAGGGCTTAATCTGACACAGAAGTTGACATCCATAGTCCACTCTCATTATCACCATAGACAGCCAGTATGCTTATGCATATACAGTTCCCTGTGGCCACAAATATTTGAGAGTTGGAGGGTGGGGACATTGAACAGGCAAGTGTGGCTACTGTGGCTGCAGTGAGTGTCGACACTGGCCATAGCCAAACAGTTGCCAAGGTTCTTCACAGGCAGATTGATAGAAGTGCTCATAGGAGGCCTACTGTCCCTCTACCACCTGTTGCAGTTGTTTCATGACTGGTCACTCAGCACATGTTTAGGGTCATCATGGAGGCACAGGAATGTTCAGAAAGGAACTCCCAGTGAATGCTCAGGGCTATGGATGCAACACAGTTTGACATCCGTGACTGCCTCGAACATATTGCTGACACCCTTGATCAGTTCACAAAGACATTGGTCTGAGACAAATCAAACACTATCTGTCTTGGAATGCATGTTGTCTATGATGGAACATTGGTTGGAGTTGAGGGTCAGCCTCATGGATGTAGGTCAGCAACTACATCTGCTGAGAGTCAATGTGGCCGTGCACAATCATGCTCCCATAGTGTCAGTACAACCAAAGCATCAGAGGGGATTATGCTGTCCACACCAAGACATGGCAGGCCATGGACTCATGGTCCTGGGTGGTCCTGTGGAGGACACATTCCCAGCAGACAGCAGTCAGCCTCAAGTAGTATCAGAGCATCTGACCTTGGGCATGGAGGTGCCAGTGCATCTCCTGGCAGAGCCATTTCACATGTTCGGGGTTGAGACAATGAACTGTCAGCTCTACCATGCATGGTTCACAGCTGTCAAACATACAGACACATAGGGTTAGCACTGAGCTTGGCTGTGTTCATGCAGACACTCACACACCACTGTCAAATTCAGGTCACCTACAGACACACACCACATTTCCGTGGTCCATCTTGCCTGCTTCCCTTCCTGACTCACACAGAAAATTGCCAACCTTCTGTGTCACCCTAGGCCTCCTGCACTCCCACACAACACCATGTGCAAGTGATGTTACCAGTGCCACTTTCCTATCATCTCTCTCATGGATGCAAGGAAATAAAGCTATGTGTCTGATGCAGAGGGGGACTATCTAAATTAATATGAATTTGTTTCATCCAGTGTTGCTTTTGATATGCTGCTCGCACTGGTCATTTTCAGGATTTGTATGTTGCCATTTATAATGACTATACCATAATAATGTGTGCACATTATGATGGATACTGCTGTAATGGCTGTATAGTCACACAATGACAGGTGTCACATGTAAATGTTTGCGCTTCACTTTCAGGATTGTGTAGAACACACCTATGGGTACACATCTACAATCAACCCATCAATGGCAGAGCACAGAATTGAATGTAAGCAAAGAAGACAAATGTCGTCAGAAAGGTAACACATTTTAGGTTCTGGGGTCCATAGGTCCATACGTGTTTAATAGGCTAACAAACACAAGGGCTTCTTTAAGCCTAGCCATGTATACCTAAGCACTGTCAAAATCTGATACCATTGATAAGTTTAACCAGGGTTTTGGGACCTGAAACATCTGCAAGCAGGGGCATGGAGGTTGAGGCATCTACAGTTTCCTTGTCTCCATTAGAGACATTGGTCCACAAGCAGATATGATTGTCCTGTTCCCCATCCTATTGTATAACTTGCACTTGATTTGCATTATGACGGAACTGTGCTTCACATGGATGTGGAGCCTGTTCCATATAGAGTGTAATCTCTGGGTAAAATACCTGTTTCTTCAGCATGTCCTGTATATACCATAGGCAAGGTGGAGGTCTGTAGAACAGGTAATTCTGGTGCTACTTGTTTCGAGGATATGTAAGAGGTCAACAGTGGGGTCTGACACTGCCCCATTCTCTCCCAAAAGCAGGGTAGGACAGACTAGACAGATAGGGGGCTTTGATGTGGTCTGCATAGGACATACATCGTACCACATGTGGTGCTTTTATGAAGGAACCTCTGTGTTAGGTGCAGTTATTGGGTATGGCCTGGTTACATATACCAAAGGGGGCATTGCACCAATGGTAGGTCCAGACATGTTTAAAGGCTAGATCACCAACTGTAGTGCTGTCCCACTTCCACTGACTACTCAGTCAGCTGTTTGAGGTGTGCTAGCAATATGATAGTTACCAGGGATGGATGACTTCCCAAAGGATAGTTCACTCTCATATCCATGGTAACAGATCCTTTATTTATTATATTGATTAAGTAGGTATATTATATAATATTTAATGTCACAAGTATATAAGAACTGGGACAATAGACACTGCTGGAATGCATGCTAGTTGTCTTTTTTGCAACTTGGTATTGGAGTTGATGCCATCATGTTTTCTGAGAAAAATGTCACCCAAGGTGTCTGAGTCTGTACAGAGCAGTGACAAGCACTAGAGGGGGAAACTAATACGTACACCCTGAAATGTTAAGGATGGAGTTTTTAGGCACTTATTCTAAGTTATGCACTAATCAAGCACTGCATACTAAAAACAAGCAATTACCTTGTGAAAAATGCTAAAAAGTGGGGAGTCACCTGAATTGCTGCTGCCTGGCTACTACTACTGCTGTTCTCAACACAGCCTCACTCTGGTGGGATACAAAGCTCCTATTATTTGTCTCTCACCAGAAGCAAAAGGTTAGCACCAAACTCAAAATAAGAAGTGGGTCACATCCTGTTTGTTGATATACACACTTGTTCCACATGATGCAAGGCTCTGTAGGCTTGTTGTAGCTTTTTCCAGGTAGATGCCTTGATTAGCAACCAGAGAAATCATTTGACGTTTGCATGTATTATGCCTTGGGTTCCGAGGTTCGTTGCATTTGATTAGGGTAGTGACCTGATGATGATTAGGAGCACAGATGCTGCATCACAATATAAGGTTAAGTCTCAGGTGACATAGATGTCCAAGGTTGCTTTATCAAGCTCCACAGCAGCAGTGATCCATGTTAGGTAACAGTTTCACAGCAATTCATGCAGCCTAGCTTTCAACAGCATAATGGTGGTGATCTGCATGACATAGATGTGAGGGCTACTGCAGAGGGGTGGCCACCTTTGTGCAATGTCTCTGTCCCTCCCACATGTTCTAGGTATGTCATAATATGCATTTATGTTCCTGGAATACTAAACTGTATTCCCACATCATTGCATATAACATCCATTTGCTGTCTGGTTGTTTGACAGACCTTGTAGACTTGCAAGGCTAAAGTAATGACTGCAAAGCTGGACACATTTTCTGCGCATGCAGAGACATGCACATTTTCAGTACAATGAGTGCCTATAGAGAGTATACTTGAAGCTGTGAACCCCAAGGGTGTAGCAACATGATCCTTTCTTTGCTGGAGTTGTTCAGCATCACATTTGTAAGTATGCTATTGCAACCCTGCCTAATAACAGGATTATGGTTCAGGCAAGTGCCACAAGCCTGGCAAAGCAGCATAGTCAATCTACCATGTTATCCCACACTGTCAGGTACTATTTTACCCTAGAATGACACCATAAAGCTAATAACATGTTACATGTAAGCATCTGTCAAGCCACTGCCTAACTGTGGCCTGGTGTGACATATACACAAGCAATAATCTATTGTTAATGATATTATCTCTGACTGTTGAAGAGATGTCAACAGCATCCCCAAACTTCTACTCCTGCTCCACACAAACACAATGTGTGACAGATGCATCTAAATTAAAAACCTTGAATCCATGCTCTCTCACACACCTGTCAGTACATATGACAATGAGCAGGTTGCCAACATGCCCACCTCACCCCCTACTCCACCCAAACCCACATCACACATACCTACATATACCTATAGCAGAAATATACCTAAGCACCAGATACCTCACAAACAGAAACGCAAGCACACTACACATAATACTACCTCTGCAGAACACAGTAAACATAATAGCTAATGCACCACTGTCTCACTGATCAAACTCTTATGGCAAAACACAAAATCAAACATATTAGGCATAGGTGATTACATCGTGAGTCAGAATAATGTCCCTCTCACCAGGCTAGATTAAGGAAAGGTCACGGTCAGCTGTCTGTGAGGCTCCAGGATCTTGTTCATACCTCTCTGGACTGTGATATGACAGACATGACTGAGCTCTCACACTATGTGCCTTAGCAGGTATGATCTTGGCCATCAGCTGCATTTTACCTTCACCTAGGATGATGCCTTAATACAGACAGAAGGTGATTGACTTTAATAATAGGCTTAGCATCTTGTGTCAGTCTAAGGGGATCCACTATCTTACATGCTGAACAGACCTCAATGCTTTGCCAAATATGGTCTTCATTTGTCACCCCTGGGATGTTGGCCACTGGTCAAGGCTAATGCCACCCCCCATAGTGCACTTTTTCGGTGTGGTCTCAAGGACTAAATTTCCAATGTAAAAACTCCATGTGTAAACAACCTCAAAGTTATGCTGCTAAATGCTAGGAGTGTCAACAGGAAACTGCACTCACTGGATGCTGTCTTCACCTTGGAACACACAGACCTTTGTGTAGTCACAGACACATGGTTCAAGGCTATGGAGAGTACCACAGCCATACCAGGCTGCACCTCCTTCCACACGTGCAGACCTCAAACTGAAGGTATGCAAACTAATGGTGGCAGTGTATAAATGTTCATTAAGGATACATACATACCAACATTGGTTACACAGTATGATTCCATGGATACACTTCAGGTGATATTGACTGTTTGTGAGGCACCTATTCAAGTCATTGCCAGCTACAGGAACCCCTCCATGAATCAGGGCACCCACTCTGCTTATTTGGATCTGCATGAGTCTGTTGATATACAACCAGACACCATGGATTGGGGTGACTATTACTACCCACCAGCTGAGTAGATTACTCATGCTCAAACTCACTTGCCCCAAGGTTACTCAACTTCATTAACTCCAATGCCCTGGACCAGCTGATTGACACTCCCACAAGGGGAGCTAAGATACTGGATCAGATGCTTACCAATATGGGCAACCACTGTAGCACCCCCCACTGTGAGGTCCTCCCTGGTGAGATCTGATCACAAATTGGTCTCATTCAAAGTAGGTATCACACCTGTCACCCACCCCCCCCTTACAGCAAATACACTAAAGAAACTCACCAAATCAGATTATAACCTCCTATGCGATGGTATAAATAGCTTCACTGCACCTCCACCCTCAGATGTAACTGGCAACTACACCAAGCTTTACACCAATGGTTTCTACAAACATCTGTATAACTGAATTGACTCAGCTATACCTGACATGAGCACAGCAAGCTCCTCATGGCAGAGCAAACCTGCCTGGTGGACAACTACCAGTAACAGGCTTTACAATAATAGGAAGACATTGCTGTCTATGGGTAGGGGGGAGGGAGCCTCCCTAAACTAGAAACACTCCCTCCTCAGCTTAACCTAGCAAATAAGAGTTGTTGTCAAGTCCTCCAAAATAAAGTAAGGGTCCAAATTAGCCTTCTCCACAAAGGACAATGACAAAGCATTCTATAGTTACATTTGTACCCTAAAAGGGAAGGCCCACATTTGTGTCAAACTTGTAGTTAACAATACCAGATATGCAGAGCCTGTTGACATAGCTAACCTGTTGGCCGATAGGTCCTGTAAAATGTGCTCCAACATGAAATACTAACACCATTGGGAGGTCTTTGCAATCATAGTGCAACCACTGGCTTTGTCCCAGCTGACTGGAAAACAGCCACCAATATCCCCTTGTACAGAGGTGGTGCAGCTTGACTAGACATATCTGTAAGGCTATAGGGTGGATCATCACAGACCTTATGAATGAAGATATAGGTAATCTCCAAACAGTTGACCCTACACAGTTTTGATTTGTCAAAGGGAGATCATGCTTTTTAAACCTGTTGGACATCTTTGAGACAGTCACCAAGGACCTGGATGAGGTAAAATCTATGCATACAGCCTACCTGGACTTAGCCAAAGCATTTGACACTATCTCCCTATCAGCCATGATTAACAAACCCACCCAACTAGACAATGACCCTTATATCACTAGAGGGGTCATTGACTACCATAGCGATAGAAGTCATACAGTCAAAATAGGGGAATCCACCTCCAATAGCAAAGATGTAACCAGTTGTGTTCCAGAGGGTTTAGTCATGGGTCCTCTACTGTTTGGAATCCATTTCTCCAAAGTACAAGCACAAAGTAAATGTCTGCGCCTGACAAGGTTTGGTGATGCCAGCAAACTGGTATTGGTCATAGAATCTTTAAAGTATGTCAGCATACTACATGAGGGTCTAACTTAAACAAATGACTTTTGCCAAAGTGAAGGCTTTAAAAGCAATTCAAATATATGTATTATCATTGCTTTTGGTAACAGCAATGCTCCAGATGTGTACCACATCAATAGCAACACCTGACATACATACTCAGGGGCGGGGGACCTGGGCACACAGGTTGACAGCTATCACCATGTCTCCACAGTGGTAAGAAGATCATTCTATCATGTTCATGTCATAAGTGAGGGTATTGTCTATGGAAAAAGATGATGTTATAACCTCCATGTACTGTTCCTTCAGCAGACCAATAGTTGAGTTCAACGTCACTTTTGGTATGTACATTTCCAAGTACCTGCGGCAATTGGAGAGACCACATAGGTTCCTCACAAGGGGAATTCAGGTCTTCAGCATCTGCCCATGGTGATTGCCTGATATCACTGTCACTTTAGTGTGTGTCATACAGACTACTCAGAGTTGATCACTGCCTTGCATACAAGGCAATCTCTGACCCTGCTGTATTGGAATTGCTGCATATCCATAAGCCTAATTGTATGCAGGTTACTCACTGTATAGACCTTAACCTGGTATGTGACATTAATACAACCTGCTGGGGGGAGAGAATTGTCTACCAGAGTTATACACACCTTTGGAACAGACTCCCACATAATGTCAAACAGAGCACCTCATTGGTCTTTTTCAGATGCATTCTGTATGATTGCATAGGTGAGTGTAATTTCACCATGGCAGTTACACCTGTGTCCCTCTTGGTCAGGGGCTATAGATGCTGATCATGAAAATAAGGGTGACAACTTAGCTAGGATTTTAAGGGCCCTAGGGCCATTAGACTAGTAAATTCCATTGAGCCTATGATCCCATAGTCTGATGTAGAATGCTCAAACATCCAAACACACAAACCTAGTAACAACTTGGCTAGGATTTTAAGGGCCCCATGACCATTAGCCTAGTAAATTCTAATGAAACTATGATCTCATAGGCTGATGTAAAAATGCTCTAATTAACATCCACACGCACAAACTTGGCTGCACTGAGAATAGTACCACAACCCATTTATGTCTACATGATATTGCACAGCACACAGACACAACAAGTTGGCTAGACTAAGATCAAAACTCCTGCCTATGCAGTTTTTACACACAACAGGTCATAGTACTTATCTACTGTCTGCACCACAGCTTAAGTCTGGCATTAGTATGGCTTTAGGTAATCTTATGGTAGATGACATCAGCAGACTTTGTGGAGGGCAAGAGTTTGGAGGTCTGCATCACCTGCTAGGCCCAAAGCAGTGCAAAACCCTGTCTGTTTGTAAGTCAGTGTGGGATTCATATTCATATTTGTTTTTAGGAAGTTGTAGATACACACCTGAACACACCAAGTGGGCTGGAGTGAGATTAGAACCCCACACTATCTACAGATATACAGCACAGATCATAGTACTTACCACACACACCACAACTTAAGTCAGACTTTAACATGGCTGTAGATAGTCTTATGGTAGATGACATCAGCAGGCCTTGTGGAGGATGAGAGTTTGGGGGCCTGCATCAACTGCAAGAGCCAAAAAGTACAAAGTAATGCCAGTTTTAAGGTGAGTATTGTATACACACTTACTCTTTTGGGGGATAAATGCACACACATGACAAGTGGGCTAGAATTAGATTAGAACCCTTACCTACCTAGGCTTACACACTAAAGATCATAGTACTTATCACATGCACCATGGCTCACATCTGCATTGTAGCTGACTGCAGGTGAAGTCATCCTAGAGAACATAAACAAGCCCTGTGTTGAATAACTTGTGAGACCTGCAGAGTCACATTGCTTCCTACTGTCATCTGCAGCTAATAGCCTAACAGTCAAAGAACTGTTTTGTAGCCTAGTTATATGACAACAGTACCTGTATCGGCCATATGTGTCTGTTTGCATTTGGAAGGGCAAGCCTGTGTCTAAACTAAATTAGACCTGTCAATGAATGTGCACACAACATAATAAATTACACAACTTGTTCAGTTGTTGATCTATACATGGTAACATCCAGCAGACACAGGGAGCTGTAGTAAATGTGGGTGATCTTGCTGCTGTACATACAAACACAATATATATATATATATATATATATATATATATATATATATATATATATATATATATATATATATACTTATTCATATACTATGCCATACATTTTTAGGGTTTCATAGGTTCATAGCATAGTACTAGGCTAACTGCCCTTGTGAGTCATTTTAAGCCTAGCCAATTATCCCCTGTGAGATTCAAACCCTGTACTTTGTGTTTGTAAGGCAAACACCTTAACCATTAGGCCACCCTCCCAACACATGCTTTCTCAGGTAGATGTGGTATGAATCAACACTATGCAGATGTTTGCAGCCAGTACACTGGTTTGAATCCTGTTTATGTGTGTTTCACACTAAATTGTGGTTTGCTGTCAAATGTGGCATCATTTACACATGGCATGAGAGAAGACTGGCAGAACTCTGGACTTCAGATATCCCAATAGTCCTCCAATTGCCACGCATGTTATTCTAAGCACTTTCACATTTTTCTCAATGCATTATCTAATGTTGAGCCCTTCCTTTTGGTCTTTTGTCTAACATTATAAGTGTTGTAGTGCAGCTTTACTCTCCATGATCTGAGTAAGTAGGGCAATACAGACACACACACACACACACACACACACACACACACACACACACACACACACACACACACACACACACACACACACACACACATATATATCTATCTCTCTCTCTCTCTCTATATATATATATATATATATATATATATATATATATATACACACACACACACACACACACACACACACACACATACACAAACACACACACATATAATAATATATACATATATACATAAATTTAAGCAAAATTGCATGAGGAGCAACAGATTTGTGCTCTTCTTAACTAAAAGTATGGGCATGCGCGGTGGCATTTTTTTGGACTGTTTGCACATTGCTAAGCAGCGGGCAAATGGGAGGTGCATTGTTTGCATCACAGACTTACTGTTCCATAAACTGACTCCAGTCCACACCTAGCTGTATAGCTGTATGGAATTATGATATGAGTAGTAAGACTCAAAGATGGATCTACCTAAATACTCAATAAGTGAATCGACAGTTCCGTTCACTGTGTGCTGTATTTAGTATTCACCTTTCTATTTATGTCTTCCAAATCTCATATGCTTAATATTTGATGTACTCCTCAGTGTATTATGCTCCTGTGCCCAAATGGTCTATTTAGTCAAGTTATTTTTCAGACAAGCTCCATCTGTACCACATGTGATCAGTATACCCGCTTTCAAGTCATCTGCATACAGACTGTAGAACAACTCAGATGAAAAAGATAGATCTAAAGACAAATCTAAAGCAGTTTGGGCCTAGGACAGAGCCCTGTCAGGCAGCCTGACTGCAACCAAATATTTCACTTGTCCAATTGCTGTATGATACTTGCCATGTCCTATATGTAAGCCATGCAGCTATCCATCTTATCAAGGGTGCATCAATACCTAGTTGTTCAAATGTATTGCTCATTGTTTTGTGTATGGCCCTGTCAATTCTAAGTTACATCACAGCAGAATTTCCCATTTATAGCTGTTATTATATTGTTATAGTACATCATGTTGCAAGTGGTACTAGATCTATTTTAAACATGTGATGCTAATATAATGTTTCATGTCCCAGCCTTTACAATTCTGATAGCAACTTATACAATATTACCTAAGACTTCTTAATTAGGTCTTAGATATGTGGCACAGACAAAATGTGTACTTAATATGTGAAATAGGTTAATACTAGTATAGCACACACAGAGATAGTCTTTAAAGCAATAGTTGCTAGTACTTCACAGGCAAAATATCTGGATATCCCAGGATTAGAACCGCCATATAAGTCACCTGCCTTAGTCCTTTGAGCCATAGACACTGCTTGACAGGCAGGCAATCACTCAGCACATCATCATATGCATAAATAAGTACTTTGCTATTCTCAGTTATCTAGCACTTAAACCGTAAGTTCAAATTGTACATTACTGTCCTGATGCTGTGTGGCATACTAACTGTGTGAAATACTCATACAACATAAAAGATTTAGTGTTATGGCAGTTACAAAGGGACACTGCTGTTTTGAGCGGTGGGGGAAAAAGTCCATGTTCTGCTAGGACATACACTAGTCTGACTATCATTGAACCTCACTTTCTAACATGTCCCTTGAATGATGTACTGGTAATCTTTTGCAGTAGGACTGCATGAATATTCCATGAATTAGGTCTACTGAATACAAATGGTGACATGCTAGTGGAATGGGTGTCTGTAGTCCCATGTGGATGTAATTTCTGTCCAAATAGCCTAGTATAGTTGCCTGTATAATGTACCCGGTCCATAGCTACAATAACATAACAAAATAATCGACTATACTACTGTGTAGGTTATGGACTTACCTTGCTAGTGCAGCAGTTGACACAACTGTAATTCAGGGCTGACTCTGTCTGGTGCAAGCAGCACACAGCCAATGCATGGATAGGTACAGGATGTGTGATTTGGCTGACATCACTTTTAGGAGTAAGGTGTTGGTCCCTAGGTCCCGAGGATGTCAGTGAATGTGCTATGCATTGTCTCTTAGCCAAAGCCA
Source organism: Protopterus annectens (assembly GCF_019279795.1). Taxonomy (NCBI): domain Eukaryota; kingdom Metazoa; phylum Chordata; order Ceratodontiformes; family Protopteridae; genus Protopterus; species Protopterus annectens. The sequence continues at coordinate 1,787,710,506 of NC_056731.1, forward strand.
TGACATACTGAGCACACCCTCATCTGCCTCAGAGATATCAGCAGAGGGTTCCTCCTCTGAGTCCTCCTGTGACTGTGGCTGTGGTGACCTAAGCACTGGTGGAGGGCTGTGTATCCCTTTCCTTTTCTGATTCTGCTGCAGCTGTTTCCACTGGATCGGACTGTGTAGCAGCACATACTGTGAATATCTGTACACATGTGGCTGGAGTTTACTGCAAGGCTCCACCTTACATATCGATGCACTGGAACCATGACTTCAGAAGCCCAAACACACGCTCTATGTGTTCCGAGTTTGTGCATGTGCCTCATTATGTTGTTCTTCCATGAGTGTGCATGTATTTCTGATGGGTGTCATCATCCATGGTTCCAGGGCATAGCCAGCATCCCCCAGTAAACAGCCCTGTGGGATGTCCCCCTAGAAAACATCTGGTACAGCTGTGATATGTGCCAGATATAGGAGTCATTATAACTGACAGGGTTACCAGCACACATATTCATGATAATCCCATGTGCATTGCACACAACCTAGCAGTTGATGGAATGGTATCCCTTGTGGTTAATGTAGATTCTACTTTGCTCACCAGGTGGTGTCTTGATGTGTACATGAGTGCAATCTATGGCACCCAGTACTTCAGTGTAGTGTGTTACATGGTAGAAGTGTTGCTTATTGCTGGCCCTCACCTCAAGGAAAAGATATGTGCTCACTGGCATGTGACAGCATAACATCCAGAAATTGGTGGTGTATCCTAGATGCAGATGCCTGTGACACCCCCATTATGTCCCCAGTTGGTCTTTGAAAAGTACTGGTAGCTTGTATCCTAAAGGCTTACACATACCTTAGTTTCCACTGGGATGGATTCCCCTCTGTTAGCTCTGGCTCTCAGTTGAGGGTGGCAGAGCTAACTGAGCTGTTGTAATATGGCCCTGTCCACCCTGTAGTGCTCTACTTTCTCCAGCTCATGTAGCTCCTGGAAGGTTACCCTGGGCCTGAACACTCTTCTCCTTCTCAGCCTAGGCCTATTGTCAGCAGCATCGGCAGCACTGACTTCAGCATCTAGTACATACATATGTAGAATAGCTGCAGCAACCTTTAGCATTATCTCAGTTAAAATTTCCAAGTCTCTACTCCAAGCACTCAGATTATTGAGGAAAATTTATAATGTAGGGTGTATGTATACTTTATACAGTTCTGTTGTAGGTCCACCATGTGGGATTGGCTAATTATGATGTAGTTCACCTGCCTAAGATGTAATTGACATGACTGACATGACTTAAAGGCCTTATTTTATTGTTTGATGCGGCACAGCATAGCTTATACAAAAGTATATATTATTAATTAAAAATATCCAGTTTTAATTGAGAGACGCCTACATTATAACAGTCACGTAGCTAGTCTATTCACGCAAACACGCTAAGCTATGAAGCGTGCCATGCAAACATGCACACTAAACACTAAAACATCCTAAAAGTAACAGGACACCCCCCCCCAATGTTATCCACTTCCAATGGGAATATCAGCATCATGTAGGAGCTTACACGAAGTGGATATGTGGACATGGTTGCTTCTTTTAGCAATTCATGAAATCCAGTTCATTTGTATACATATCCATTCTGACAGCCTGAAAAGTACATGGTTCATAGATGTGTGAGCTGGATAATAGCAAAAATACACCATTGCATGGTCCTAATGCAAGGTCCTACAGTACATTTGTGTAAACTATATTATAAATGTTATTTTACTATTTTTTTTCTGTTAAGCATGTTTGCGCAATGCAGTGTGTAGTGTAAACATGCCAGAATTATTAAAAAATATATTAATTTTACATATTCCCTTCCTCTGTCATGCATCCACAATGTACATTTTCCACTTACATCTATGTGATCTCACATATTCAGTGGAGCTATGTCCATATTTGTGGACTTTTACATCCCCTTTCCCCTTCTGTCCGTGTAGACTCCTGTATGTGGAAAATTTCCCCGTATATTATGAATACTGACACGGAGTCTACATGGATGCCTTTCAGCTTGTTGGATTGCTCCACCTTGCTAATTTCCATAAGATTCACCTGCTTTTTCAGAAATTTGCATTGCATGGAAGTTTCCCTGTTTGCGGGTGCTTGTGTGCTGTTAAACGACATTTACTGAATCTTAAAATGTTCGCGCTTAGGTACGCATCATTTCAGCAACTTAAACTGTTGTATTTCTTGGATAACCCCTAATGGACAGGTATCATCCATTAATTTGAAAGTAAAATTTTAATTGAAATGATACATGCTTATCACTTTTTTACTATTGCTTCCTCATGTTTTCTGTACCATTTGGAAAAATTTTCATGACCATTCTGCATGTTTGTTAGCTATCTGTGTAAAGATTTTGTCTAGCTAAGATCACTCATCTTGTATCCTTTTGTACTCCAAAAACATGTGTTTGATACTGACAATTGTAATTCCACAGCTCCAGAATTTGCTACTGTTAATCTTCCATTTTTGTTGTACAGTCTTGTTGATTTAGACACCAAATATATAAAATTCTCATTTGTTAATCCTGTAGATTAGTTTGTCTTTTCAGAAACTCCTGGCCTTCACATACTTCTTTGCAGTGAATTTTGTTCAGGTATGTTCCTTCCTCATTTTAACTTGCAATCTATATATAACTTGTCGTGTGCTCCTGTTTCATTAAGTAATTATAAATACTTCATTCTCTCTATTTTTGAATGATGATCTGTTTTTTATGGTGCTATTCTCTGTGTACCCTTTCCATTATGCTTCTTATAATTGTCATGAGCCCTTTTTTGGCTACTCTTTATCATTGCTGGCCAAATGCAAATTTTTATGTAAAAGTTCTGTAGTCCAAAATGAGTATGTGCCATAAGACACAATTCCTTTGAACCAACTGCTACCTACCTAACCTACTACCTACTAATTAAAGAATAAGTAATAGTACACTAAAATAAGGCTTCCTTACTCCTTTTCCTTCCTCTCTGTTTTTCTTTATTATTCCTTAGAATGTTGAATGAAGGGTACTCAGTGGCTTAACTCATCTGACGAAAATATCTATGTGTTGTTTCTGTAAATCTTGAAACAGTTGTTTCTGTAATTTTTTGAAACAAATATCAAAACCTGTACAAAAATAATACTCACTCTTCTTTATTCAGACTTATTTTTGAAATTTTTAAATGAAAATTCCTGAATGATTGAATTTTTTTAATCTCCTTTTCCCTTATGAAACTCTGTTGAACTTGTTGAACTGAATTTGATTTACATTTATTGAATCATGTAACTAGTACTTTAGCAAGAATTTTAATGTAGAAAAATAGTTAATATTCTTCTGGTATTCACCTATTTAACCTACCTATAGAGAGAAGATTTGTTTATACTCCTGTTCACCTATTTTTTCTGCCCATAGAGAGAATAATTATTTTAAACTATGTCATTGAGGAGGATAATTCATCTTCTTGTAGAGTACTGTTATGTACATCTGTGTGTATTTTATTTAGTTTAGGTCCAATGCTTTTGCAGAATCACAGTGAATAGATACTTCTTGGCCTTTTCCCACCTTATACGTTGTTTTGCTTTTTTTTTTCCACTTGAAGTGCATTAAGATTTTATGCAATGGCAGGATTTTCACTACAGTTAGGTATTTTATATATTAACAATGAGGACCCCCAGTTGCATAATTTTGTTACCTCTTTTTTAGCATTTAATTCTGTGTAAAAATATAAAAACTTATTATCATTTGCTTCATTTGCTTGCATGCTCCTTGACTTGTACTTTATTTTTGGTGACATATTGGCCATTCTTTTTTCTGTAACTGCCAAATGCTCCCTGTGATGAACTATTCTACCTGCACTTATGGTATAGGGATCTTTTCTAACTGGGATTTCAGTATTTTTATTCCTGTGTAACATTAACAGTTTTAGCTTTTGGGCAGCTAGGTATCTCTTCTTGGAGGTGTTGAGGTTCTTTTCTTTTGATGTGATTGTTTTTCTTTACCCCCGCCTATAGAAGCTATACTCTGCCATTAACTGTGGCCTAATAGTAGATTTTATTCCATACTACTATATTAAACCCAACTCTTCCTTTCCTTCTGTATTCTTCAGTTTTGTTTTATTAGTAATATTCTTTAGTGTTCATTCATATCCCTCGATCTGTATTCAACTACTCTCCCTCAAATATTTTTTTCTTAAGCATTTTTTCCAATGTTACACCTATTTTAAATAGAACATGGTCAAAGATATTCCACAGTAATTAAATGGGATGGCAGTGACTATGAACTAACTTGTTATGCGCCCCCATGCTCTCACCTCCACAGTCACAGCCACCCTTTTAATTATAGTGGGACAATTCCTGTTAGTCATCAGCTGTACCAGATAACACACCGAGTTGCCTGATTATCAGTATCAGATATGGTCATTACGATACCCTACACAACCTTCTTAATCTAAGTCTCTCCACTGGTTACATTCCTGAAGCCTAAGAAACAGCCATTGGAATGCCATTGCACAAGGAAGGCTCAACAACAGACCCCGGTGACTAGAGAACTATTAGACTCACTAGCCTCATGTTTAAAACTATCATAGATACCTCATTAATCGGGATATTGAAAGTCTGCTAACCATGGATGCTTGTCAATTTATCTTTGAAAAGAAGGTCCTACCTCTTTAATCTCATTAACTTCTTTGGAAAATTTCACTGAAGTAGTGGATAGTGGTTATGCAGTATATAAAGAATATCTGTACCTGGATGATCCTTATGCTGTGCTGCGGATAGCTGAATGGCTGCATGACAGAGTCCATTTGATTAGAATTGCAGGTGCCACTTCTAAAAGCAAAACTGTTACCAGTGGTGCATCATAGGGCTCTGTGTTTGTCCCACTTGTGCTTGGTATCTATGTCTCAGACATTAAGAGCAATCATTTCCCCAATTCATCTAGTTAGGTCCCTTGATTTGTTTCATCTAAAAATGCCTGACTTTGGTATAGTGTGCCATTTTTACATTCCCCCGGGTTCACGAATCCTGTGTAAGACTTAATAAGTCTTACTCGGAGGCTGCAGTTGAAAGGTATGACGTCAGCGTGCCATGAATATTTATGAGGGCATGCTGACTCAACCGTAACTCTTACACAGACCGAGTATGAAAGCAGAGGGCGTGTCCAACTGCTGAGCAGTCTAAATGTCCACGCCCCTGCAAGTGTAGTAAAAGCAAAATGTCAACACACAAGAGCGAGTTCACTCAAATGTACTTGCACCCAACACCACACTCCCTGACACTGTAAACCCCCATCACAGTTATAAAAACTAAAATATTTATTTATTTTTTTTAAATCCACAATATAGCTGCCTGTATTTGCACGTGTGTGCACGGGTGTGCCCATTGCTTAGCCATAGTAAGTAATTCCGGCATGGAAGAGCATAAGAAAGAATGTTTATGCAAATCACACCAAATTGCAATAGCTAATGGTAGAGCGTATGCACAAAGAGAAGGCATTCACGGTTCGAGTCCCACCACTCCCCTTCTTATTTATGTTTTAAATCAGTATTTGAAATAATACCAGACATATATGAATACAATTTTATTAAAAGCAGTGACATGGCCAATGTATCAGTGAAAAAAAATATATATTTTTAAAGGACCCAGCTATATAATAGGCTGCTGTTAAGCAATGCTTTACCCAGTGAAACACAGGTGCCCATAGTTTAATAGCACTTTACCCAGCTAAACACAGATGCCCATAGTTAAATAGCACTTTACCCAGCGCAATAGAGTTGCCCAAAGTTTAAAAGTGCTTTAACCAGCACAATGTGTTTGCGCGGACGTGCGCCCCACGCCAACCAGGGCACTGTAGGGCACCGGGGAGCAATATAGAGCTAAGTTACTTAAACGCAGCCACACCCCCTAGCTTGTCTAGACAGTATTAAAATAAAACAATGACAAGGTTCGAACCCAGCACCTTATGCATCATAATCAAAGTACAGAACCACTAAGCCATGACAACATAGGGGACGCAGCCACTATTAACATACATATACTTATGAATGGTAGTTTAACCATTACTAAGCAGGTCTGCAGTCAGCCGAGAATTTTACAAAATGGCCAATCACAAAAAAGTGCGGGAAATGCGACATATTTAAGCCCCATAGGTAGGAATACTCACCATAACTGATTGTAGCTCACATTTGCAGTCAGAATGGCAGGTGCAGGAGAGGGTTCACGCTTCCGAGCACAACGTTGAGGCATCGAGGAGTCCAAATACATGGTTTGGCTCCTTGTCCACCATCACTAGACAAGACTCCTGCAAGGCCAGTTCCAAGGGATGGAGTACAAGGCAGAGGCTTGGAACCATTTAGCTCATGACCTCACCAGTGCCACAGGCATTCCCCAGACTGGTGAGCAGGTCCATCAACACCATACAGACCTGAAGAGATGAAAGCAGGACCACCTGAACCAGTGGATACAGGAGGCCTGTGGGATGCAGAATGCCTCACAACTGAGTATGTAGCCATGGAATGCAGTATGTAAGAATTGATAATGGAGTATGTATAATGGATAGATATGTCTCAATATCCCTTCATTTACTTTACAGCTGCAGGTGACCGTGCTACGAATCAGCAAGCCTATGCTGATAGGCTGCTAAGGCTGCACCACCAGGCAGGTTAGTGATTATTCTGCATGTATTGTTATATAAAATATGGGAGAGAGCATGAAAGAAAGTGTTGTAGTCCAATAAAACAGCCATAGAATTGGCTGAATAAGACCTCTGCATATACTGCCAGATAAAAACATCAGAGAGGCAGAAAAAGAGTGTAGTAACCCATTAAGAAAGGTAACATATGTCTGGAATAATATCTGCAGGCACTGTCATATAACATAAGTGAGTGAGCCTGAAAAATGATTGTTCTAACCTATTAATAAAGGTATAATATGTCTTGAACATGTCTGCCATAAACACCATTAAAACAAATAAAGGAGTGAGCCTGTGGAAAAGTGTGCAATGTCATTAATAAAGGTCTAAAACCCAGAGTGTGTCTGTGTCACAGAGTCTGAAATGTTGTTGTACCCTTGCATTATACAAACAGTACTGTTTGAAAATGTGCTGGCAACCCAGAGTTATGCAGTCCCATATAAAGTGGGTGATGGAAATGCTAGTAGCTTTGAAACATATATACAGTCCACAATAGTCAGTTACTGGCTGGCATGAATAAGTAAACCTGGCACACATGTAGCATGTAATTATTCACCAGAAATGTGAGTGTGTGTTAAGAAATGCAGGGTTCTGTACAAATCAAAGTGAAAATGTCATGTGAAAACATCCCAGATATGTAGATAAAGAAATATAAATGCAAACAAGAAATATGTAGCAGTAACACCTGCATCCTGGGCAGTTAGTATGTCAGATATAGGTCAGGCATATATTGAACTAGCCAAACCATGACACAACCTAATGTATGGTGGCAAGTGTAATAATACAGGTAGGGGATATACACTTGCAGTCACTGGGAATGTAGTGTAGACTAAAAGGTCATTATAAGATGTTAACCATGGTTTTTTCTACACCCTACCGTATGTGCATAAACCATGCAATTCCACACCTCATTGGGTATGTGTAACCTTAAATATTTGTTGGGACATATGTCCTATTGTTTTATAAATATTTGCATTGATGTTGATGCATGTGCCCTGTTCAAACACCACGTTCATGGTGGCCTGTTGCTACCAAACATCCCTGCATGCTGTTGGAATATCCACTGTCATTCAATATATGCATGTGTTATGCTTGCTGTTCAACTGTTGGAATCTTGGTGTGTTGAGGTAATGGGAATATTACTGCATGCTGTTACAACTAATCTGGAATGCTGTTGTTTATGTTGTAATTAAACACACCTAATCACAGAACATATGGGAAGGCCGGTCCCAGTGGACCCACTTGTCCCTCCTCAGTTGGCGAGTGCACCTGGCACCAGCAGCTCCGGTGCCCAGCCCGGGCTCCCCTCCTCCATTGGTCCTGTGCCACCTTTGGGTGGAGGCGCTGCAGGGGATGGGGCTTGTCCCCCCCGTACAAGTGTGGGCGGAAAAGGGCCACCTGTCACCCTTCGATGGGTCCGGGCTGTGGTGCATAGGGAGATCCAGCGTTCAGTCGCTGATCCCCTATGCCAGCTTGAGGCGAGAGTGGCGCATCTCTCGGGTAAGCCTGCCCATCCTACTCAGCCCCCAGCACAGCCACCCTTGGGACTGTGAAGGTGCAGTGGTGACTGCCCATGGGTGGGGATCTCAGTTCCACTGTTACCATCTGTGGGCTCATGGGCTTGCGATTTCCAAACAACCTTCCCCGTCAATTGTGTTCACCCACCCCATGTGTCAAACTCCACCCCTGTATGCGTCTTGTTTGTCTTGTCTGTTTACCTCCCCAACCTACCTCCCCAAATATACCTACATCCTCTACCTCACATTCCACTCTCACCTGAAAAAAAAAATAAAAAAGGGCAATCTGTTCCCACAAAAAAATTATGCCCCATACATAGCTGCCCAATTCGCACACATGTCCGCTGGACATGTAAACTGATAATTCCAATTGGCAGAACAACATATTTTGTTGTCCTCACCCTCTCTCAGGGGTGGAAAGTTTCAAATTTCTTACCAAATTTCATACATATGCACAGTTGCTGCTGGTAAAGAAATGGGAAGCTATGGACCTTCCCTACACCCATCCTGCACATCCCGAGCTGGTTTCTCTACTGTCTTTCCCTCTTTGTGCCCCCTTTTTCACGACTTTCCTATCTCCCCATTTTCTTTTCTTTAAAAGAAATTAGCACAGGGGTTAGTGGGAGTAAGCACTTTTAAGCAGTAGTTAGCGGGTTTAAGCAAGTGTGCGCATGTGTGCGCTTAGCTAAGCATTGCTAAGCATCACGCAAACCCACGCAAACCTGCTTCCAACTGCTTAAAAGTGCCTTAGTCACTCTGTATGACAAGACCCTTGTACTGCTGAGCAGCAATATAAAATACCCTTGTCAGTCTCGAACCCGGGACCTTGGACTTAGTGCTGAAAGCAATATATCATGCATTACCATGAGTGAATGTAAAGGGAAAATAGGAATGGCATAACACAAATCTTGTTCTGTGGGCCTTAACCAGCAGGTGTTGTGGAATTGCATGACATGACTGTGAAAAGAGAATCAGCCATGCTAGTAGGGAATAAGGTTACAGTAGCACCTTACAAACCCCACACAGTATCAGAGCAGGATAAACACTGGCATATTTGCATAGGTCACAGGCCAGACCTCCCAACAGTGACTGCTCTACAGTGATGACCCTGATTTGTAAACAAATGTTAGCTGTGCCCCTCTGTCTCCCTGTGAAATGTACTAACAGTAGGCAGAAAGGTGTTGAATCTCACTTAATGACAAATGTGAATAAGTGAGAGTAGACACCGCTTGCACGTCAGAAAATGTGTAGTAATACATATGCTCTGAATCCCCCAAAGTCTGAACTGCAAAATGTCTGAAATATATCACAGGTGTATCCCAGTTATATGTACCTTTCCCTGAGGCTGTTCAAATATATATGTGAGAGTATCTGAGGCCTGGAAGAGTCAGAAACACACAGGCATATCAGCTTGTCTCCTGTTACACACTCTACAAATAGCTGTAGAATGAATCCCACAAGCATGCCCTTATGTAGAAGTACAACACAGAAATATCAAAGGATGTAGCCATGTACTGCTAGCAACCACCTGTGACAATGCTATTGTTCAGGTGCTGAAAAGACTGCTCTGGTGCACAGTCAAAGAATACTAGGCTGACCTCTGTCTACCATCTGGATATGTCCACAGGTGGGAGCTACTCAGACAGACTACTAGCCTTCATATACTTACAGGTACACAGCAATTCTGCATGTTCAGCAAGATAAACATCACACGATAATAAATAATGCACTCTGAACATCTGCACCCCTACCCAAAGGTACTATATACCCGTGTAGTCAGGTACAACCAAGGGTGTAGGTAGGCATACACAGTAGTGAAATATGTCCAGTTGTCCTGAGCAGACTGTGCTAATGTCAACACAAACAAACCACAAACTGTTCAGAAGTGAGTAACATAGTAATGACAGTGTAGCAGTTCACAAACAGTGCATGCGCCTGATATTCATAATTGGTAGTACAACACACTTAGTTGTCCTCATCCCTCTCTCAGGGGTGGAAGGTTTCAAATATCCCTCCTAATGTATTGCAAATGCACAGCTGTTGCTGGTAAAGAAATGGGCAGCTATGGACCCTCTCCACACCCATCCTGTACATCCCAAGCTGGTTTCCCAACTGTCTTCCCCTCGTTGTGCACCCTTTATGACCACATTCCTATCTCCCCATTTACTTTTCTGTCAAAGAAAAGAGCGCAGGGGTTAGTGGGAGTAAGCACTCGTAAACTGCAGTAAGCGGGTTTGCACCAGTGTGCGCATGTGTGCGCTTAGCTTAGCATTGCTAAGATATGATAAGCTAAGCCAAGCTTGGCTTAGTATTGCTAAAATAAAATCAGCTAAGTTAAGCTTAGCTTAGCATTGCTAAGCATCGTGCAAACCCGCTTACAACTGCTTAAAAGTGCCTTAGTCACTCTGCATGACAAGGCCCTTGTACTGCTCAGCAGCAAAATAAAAAACCTTGTCAGTCTCGAACCTGGGACCTTGGACTCACCAGTCTGCATGAAGTACCACTACACCACAGCAGATATACTATAACTTGGTGCTGAAAGAAATATAACATGCATTACAATGAGTGAATTTAAAGGGAAAATAGGAAAGCCATAGGAATACATTGCAATAACTACTGTTGTATGCCAGTTAATTCTCTAATTGGAAAAGAAAGTACATACTCCCATGTATCCAGTGTTAGCATTAGGGGGTGTGAGTAAACCTACACACTGAGAAGAGTGTACTGGAAGAAGCAACAGTCAGGTTTCAGTACAACATGCATTAAACTGGCTACAACCCAGCTTCAGATATGAGACATATACCAACCTTCTGACTGAGACAACAGTGTCCACAGCAAACAAGCATGGTCCCCACTTTGCAAAACTGAAAGGGCTACGCCTACCTAACCTATCATTTTATAGCAGTGTCCTGAAATCACAGTGAGAACTGCAATTACCACACAGCAGGCTGCATGCAATTGCTAAATGGTGGGCACCAACTGGTGCAGAGGTCATCACATGCACATGTGCAGATACCTAGAAAAGCAGACTGTATCTGCTGTCCACACATGCAATAATATCATTGCAATAACTGGGAGAGAGAGAGAGGGAGCACGAGCGAGAGAGACAGACAGAGACAGACAGACACAAACAGGCAAAAGGAGACAGATGCTGAAAACAAACAGCAACACACAGAGGAAACAAAACCAAAAAATAAAAAATAAAAAAAAAAAATAAAAAAAAAAAACCTACAACAAACGGTGAGGAATACAAAGGTAAGGTATGTAACAGATATGTATTTGGTGACATCCGAAAGATGTGTCTGAAGGGTACTCACCATACTGTGAATCATCCATATGTGGCAGCAGTCTGTATCTATATGTACATGCACATTTGCATAGGGCAAGGGACATACTGCAACTTAGTGAAGGCTGGACATAAGTATGTTGTTGGAGGCTGCTATGTGCACATATGTATGTAGGTTGTAGTGTGTGGCATTGCAGAAAGCAAGCAGTGCCAGTATATGTCATGTTGTGTTAAACGCTGTGGGACTGAGCTACAGGCAGTGAGGCCTGCAACAGATATACAGCCTGAGGACAGCAGAATGCATTCTGCACAACATTGTGCAATAGTATTACATAACCATATGTCTCACAACTGTTGCATAATTGGCATCCCCACCATGAAAGGTGGGCAGTATATGTGCCTATATGTGCAGCTATATGTACAGCAATGGATGTTTACATGTATGTCTATATATACATGTATATATACATATATATGTGTGTATATATATATATATATATATATATATATATATGGATATATATGGATAAATATAGATATATATTGATATATATGGACATAGATATATATGGATATATGTAGATATATATAGATATATATATAGAAATATATAGATATGTATGGATATGTATGGATATGTATGGATATGGATAGATATGGATAGATACGGATAGATATGGATAGATATGTATATATGTATGTATGTGTACATATATATATATATATATATATATATATATATATATATATATATATATATATATGTATATATATATATATATATATATATATATATATATATATATATATAAAAGAGAGAGTGAGGGAGACACGGGGTCATATGTACTGCAACAGGTGCCTGTTGTCCAAGGCATGGACTGAACACCAGTGTTGATACCGCAGTGCCATACCCCATTCAAAAACACCTTACGCAGTAACTGCCACATATGTGGTAGCCTGATTAACACTAAAGGTGTCAGAAGGGTACACGGGACACAGGTGGACAGTAGGCTCCCCTTTGATAATCACAGTGACAACAGTAGTAATGTAATCTGTCTATGTGGTACGTGTCATCACAAAAGGTGTGTCATCTAGGGAAATATAGGTCGGTGTTCCCCTCTACTCATCACAATGCCCCATGTGGTATGTACCTCACATGACAGCTACAGCAAGTGGAAAGGCCACAGACATACCTAACAAAGAGTAATACTGCCCTCAAACACATGCCCTATGCAGACTGACTCACAAACCACAGCTAGAGTGCACTGCATACCGGCCACCCAGAGGTTACCACTGCCGGACATACAGAGGTATGTCACACCCATAGCAGTCGGCCAACTACCATGACAACACCTCACAATCCCTCTGGGCTACATGACCTAGGGCCCTAATCCTTGCCACCTCACTAAACAGCACATGCTGGAGGTACAGGTTCCTATCCACAAATATGCCATACTCTGGACTAAACCACCCAGCATGAACAAACAAGGCTCCTCATTAGCAGATGTCATACATACCCCTGATGATTGTTTTGGAGATAGGTAATATGCCCTGGGAGTCACCTCTCTGTATCCTGTTGACAGGAGCAAGTGAAATCATATTACATGTGTGACAAAGGCCAAGGTAGCATATGGCTAGGCTGCTCTAGGCCCTAGGGCCAATAGCGTATTACATACCTATGACACAATGCACATACAAATGTATTCAGTGCAATACCTGCTATGTGAGGTGGAATGAGTGTGACAGTGACTGTGTGCAAGGTTTGTAAAGGTGTGATAGCTTAGTGTGAGGTTGTGTCTGTCATGGTAGTTTGTGTCCTAGGTGTGAGGCCGGTGAAAGATGTGTCAGTTATTGGGATGCAGACATAGTAGGATGGCATATGTTGTGACATAGTTCCTTGTGTACGACTGTGGTGTCCCAATGTAGGCTGAAGCAATGCATGTATGCTCAGTACGTGGTACTGCTGTTGACTCCAGCACACATATGAACTGTTGTACTACCTGAAGCTGTAGGCCTAAATAGCACAGTATGGTGTATGTTCACAGTGTTTCCTGTAATCTGCACAGATTACATACCACAGGCATAGGTATCTGTAAGTAGGGGCACACAGTACTATAAGGTACACAGGTAATGCTCATCTGTGTCGGCATACATCTGTGTGTTGTATGTATGTCTGATGTGTGTTTAATGATGCCTGTACCATGCCAGCAATGACATGTGTGTCACAGGGTATGTGTGTGTACCTAGCAACATGTATACTCTGTTACAGCAGTATGCCAGCTATATTAACAACCGTGCACATATGTTAGGTAGGGGTATGGCATCAAAGACTAGGGTGGTTTACCGGTAATACTGTAAATGTACATGACATTCATTGCATTGGATGACATATTTCTTCATGCATTAGCTTGATATATACCCCCGGGGTGAGGTTGTGCATTGTATCCCAAACAGTGTGCAGTCTACTGGTGTATACTGGTGTGTTATATGGAGGGTTGCAGGCACTGTCAGCCAGTTGTCAGCTGAGCACTGATATGTGGTATTGAATGGGTGTATCCTCTGATAGACAGATAGATGTTATATATGGCAGTTAAGTGATATCTGTACTTCATAATGTTAAGTGTGCCACATGACATGCTCACACATATCATTTAATTGTCTTTCAGGGTTATGGCTCATCAATGTAACCCATCCTATTCAGCTGCGGAGGAGCAGGAAATACAGAACAGCCTGGTGCAGCACTATAACATGCTTTTTTCCAGGGCCAGCCAGCACCAGCATGACCGTAATGCACTGTGGCAAGACCTTGTTCGCCGGGTAAATGACATAGGCATGCATAACCAGACATATGAGCAGGTACGCCATCACTGCAGTGATTTAATTAGACATGTCCAGCGGCGTGCTTCTGATATCCATAGGCAACAGCTTGCCACAGGTGGTGGGGCGGCCATACATCCCCCCCTCACCAGAGTGGAGGAGCTGCTCCTAAGCATGGTGGCTCCTGGCCGCAACAGTGTCACACATGTGTCATCATGGAGGCCGGAGCCGCCCAGCAGGATGACATGGAACATGCAGGTAATATGCCCTAGCTGTAGAATACTGTTACCTGTATGGTTAGAATATGCATATGTGAGATGTATACTGTGTGTTTAGCAGTTGTGCTGCCTAATGTGTGCAATACTGATATTTGGAATAGTATCTGTACACCTGTGACTGTTGACTGTTGTTCCACTGTCATTTAGCACACTCACAGTAGCAATGCCACAGTTGTGGCCACTGACAAACTGTGTCATATTCTTCTAGGTCCCTCTGGTGTGACAGCAGGGCAGACAATACATGCTGGTGAGTGTGTTAACACTTTAATATTGGTAATGAAATGTGCATGTCATAGGTGAGGTGTAGGCCATGTACACGTAACACACCTACGCATAATGCATGCTGTGCATGTTTGCTGTGAGACATCAATCACCTCAGTAAAGTCAGTAGCTGCCTCAATCACATGCAATGCACAGTGCAGCAGACACAATTGTACTGTACTGCACATTGGATATGCATAGTTGCTACAGCTGTACACAACAGAAAATGTTTATCATACGCAGTACACGAAAACATGCTACATTTGGCATTACCACACACCAGCTGTAAGGTCACACTTCAGTATCCCACATGTCATGCACACACACATGATGTACTTCAGGGGTAGAGGCCTATCATGGGGCTGTGCAACACTCTGCAACACATAACACAGTCATGTTAGGCAATGCTCCCTACTGGGCACCTCACACACCCATGTACAAGGTGGCTGTGTAATTGTGAATGTAGCCACGGCACTGCAGTTCAGGTACAGCATGCTAGGCGGTGGTCTTGCACACATTATTAGCTGTGAGTGAACACAAGATGCATGTTGATGATGGCACAGGGTACTACACCCCATCCAGTTACAGTGACCACAGTACTACTCATAGCAGTCATTGCTTTGCACCTCAGTGTTGTGTGTGTGCAAACATATGCACCTATACACAACATGCATAGCATGTTGTCTGTGTGCTTACATATGCCAGTATACACAATATGCACAGCAGTCACCATCCACACAAAGTGTCACATATATGTCCTGGAATGCTAGTGGGTGTATAGGTCACTTAACACACATTGGGTATGTGTGGTGTTTAATGTTGCAGTCGTGTAGCATGCCATGCCATGTCTGCCACCCACATATCTGCAATATGTCCCACACTCACCATAACCACTGTACACTGACCATGTCGAGCATTGGGATTCCTTCAAGTTAACATGCACCGCACATCCCGTGTGTGTACATAGCATGCATGTGCTACACCCGTGCCCACTATTATCTGCTATGGACACAGACACTGCACTCAGACATGGATATCTATGTGTCACACAGATAACACATGCAGCCATGGCATGTATACTTGTGAGTGATGGTGCACAGGCCATTGCAGATCTGATAATACCTGCACAGCAATGTTGTGTCCATGTACACATTGTGTTCCAGGGTGTAGCCAATCACTGAACAACTACACAGGTGCATCAAAGCCATGTATACTGCCATTTAATAGGGGCGTCTACACTTGCACTGCATGGTCTTGTGCAGCACATATTCTGCATGCTGACACATGTGTGGTGACTGTCTACCTTGTGATACTGACACCCACCTTCACCCACTATAGAGTATGTGTTGGATTGCTGGTATGTGTGTATGGTTGTTCATGTGTACATGTGTGCATGTGTGCATGTGTGCATGTGTTCATGTGTTCATATGTGCATATGTTCATGTGTGCATGTCTTCATGTGTGCATGTGTGCATGTGTGCGTGTGTGCGTGTGTGCATGTGGAGACCGTAACGTGTGTTTCCTGTCTTCCTCTCACAGGTGCTGAGTTAGGGGTTGGCCAAAGCAGCAGGCAACCTGAAGCCACTGCCACGAATAGTGGTGATGATGACACATGTATATTGGCACAGGAAGATTTGACAGGGTCTGTCGTTGATCCGCCAATCGACAGTACACAGCGTTCAACCCCATCTATGCGCACACTCATATTGTCAATACATCCCTCACCACCAATGGCCATAGGCGAGGGACAGCATACAGTTGGCATTGACCAGGAGTGTGTGGTACCCATGGCACTTGCATTGTATTGCCCCTGGCAGGCGTGCCCTCACAGGTCTTATAACGACCAGTATGTTCTGGCTGTAATGCAGGCTCAGGCACGTATGGAACGATACACCAGGCAGGGACTTAGGGCACAGAGGGCACATTACACCGCTATCAAAGACAGCATCCTTGGCCTTGCCGGTGCCATCTGGACTTACACCGAGGTCATTGATAGATGTTGGGGGGAGACATTAGATGCCCTCCACAACATGTCTTCCATGAGCCAGGACAGTGTGGGACGGTTGCGATGTTGGCGCGGATGCATGCCAGCAACAGCTGGCAGTGGTCACGGACGGCCCACAGTTCACGGCCGCTCCCGTAGTGGCAGTACCAGCCCCAGCAATGCTGAGGCTGGCCTGTCCATTGACTGTCCCAGTAGACCACGTGCACGTGGCTCTGGCCAGTCCCAGCAGGGACATGGGTCCAGTCATCATACCTCTGCCTCTGATGACAGTACCCAGTCAGGGTTGGTACCCGATACTGTCCGTAGCACCCCTGCCAGGCACAGGTACTGTGTCTGTGGTCAGAGACAGTGATCTGTAAAGCCTAGCAGGTGCAGTCTGTGGCTGTCCCACAAACTACCGTATATGGCAGCCACATGGTGGAGCTGTTTGCATGCAGACACGCACACATTAACCAAACAACTAGGGCTCACACATACACACACACATTACATCAACATTGGCCCATGCTGTACTGTTGTCCCACACACACACACACACACACACACACACACACACACACACACACACACACACACACACACACACACACACACACACACACACACACACACAGACATGTCGATTGGATGGGTCAATGTCAGGCTCTGGCAAACAACATAACACCCTGTGCATATGATGATACCTGTGTTGCCTCCTGTCATCTACATCATTGACGGAGGGACAGGCTAACATGGTGCTGATGCACAGGGTGACACTATAGCAGTGTAGCAATAATAACAAGTTGTCAACAAGGAAGTGTAACGACATCCTTGTAGGTATATCTGAGCGGACATTATGCATCAAAGCTCTGATTGTCAATGTAGCATTGTTTACACCACTATTAGGTCTGAGTATGTATTGTCCACCCATGTGCCACTAGGCTGAAGTGTAATGTGTTGCCTGCATGTGTTAGTGAGTGTACAGTACGTGTGTGATGTGTGCAGTACAGATTAGCAAGTGTACATCTGTGAACATGGCGGGTGCGCACTGTCTGCATGTACGTGCATAGTGGACACATGGGACGTGTGGCATACCCTGTCATACACATTGTTAACATCTCATAGTATCTTTCAATGGCCAGTATGCATTCTACTACAGTTATGTACTAAAATGGGTAGACGTGTGTATGACATGGGTTGACACTATGCTGTGGGTGATACCATTAATATCTGTCAATGATTTGTGGTCTGGTAGTATACACAACCTCAACAGCATGACTTTAAGCAATCATTGGATGATGTCCTGACAAATGACACACAGTAGTAGGGAACCCAGTAACAATTGGATCCTTCCGGTGCTACACTATAACACTAACCAGTGGTAATGACCGCCACCCATTCCTGTGACCACACCTGTTTGGCATATAGCCCCCTTAGGTACATACAGACACACTAGGGATATGTCCATCCAAATCTGGAAATGCATGGATTGGCCTACAATGCATTCCCTGGATGGGATGCATATCCTACACAAGGGTATCATACAGACAGATACCTGTTGTCTGATACATGCTGTATAGCAGTAAGCCGACTATGGCATAGTCATCCTCATGTACTATACATACTATCCCATCAGTACCATACAGGTGGTAGCCCTCAACATGTATGTTGGGTACCAATGTGTACATACAGCCTCATGTTATGTCATGCGTCCCTTGGTATCCACATATCCATAGGTATTGTGGAGTCCCAAGGTGTATCACATAAGACATTAGAGGCCTGACTGCATATCAACAAGGCAGTCATACACCTATAAAGACTGTCCATTCTTGGCAGTCTTTGTTGTGTATGACCATATCTGACATATACCCCAGGCATATACCCTCACTCACACTACTCTTAAGTAACTGTCATGGGTGTGTGTGCCACAGATGACCTTGGCCACAGAACACGACAGTGGACGGCCTTGTCACATACATACATATGTGACCTATGATCTGAGAAGCAGCGGCACAACCTGTCAATGGAAACAAATGTATACATGTAGTATGCAGGCTTCACACCTATGTACTGATTGAGGGAACATGCACACATATATATTTGTCACGCAAATACCTGATGTGTGCAATGCACTTACTGTTGTAATCATACTATGTCATACCATAGTAAAAGCAAAACCCACATCGCATTGACCAACAGTGACACACATACAGTCAGCATTTGCAGGATTCACATCCCTACCTAGCTATGTTATGATACAAGAGAACGCTGCAATAACACGGTGCACTATCTGTTTTACTGGGTGGTTTCCCTTCTCCGGTTGTATTTGTAGGATGGTGACATCATCAGACTTTCCAAAGAGGAATGTACCTCTTTTAGTAAGTTTTCCCAGTTTCCAAAAAGAGAGCACCTCTCAAAGGAAACTGCACACATACACCCCCCCTATACACACACTCACTGTTTGCAGGATTCAAACCCCTACCTAACTATGTTATGATACTACAGGGAGACCCATTAACACAGTGCGCTATTTGCTTTATTGGCTGCTATCCCTTCTCCTGCTGTATTTGTAGGATGGTGACATCATCAGACTTTCCAAAGAGGAATCTACCTCTTTTAGTAAGTTTTCCCAGTCTCCAAAAAGAGAGCACCTCTCAAAGGAAACTGCACACATACACCCCCCCCCATACACACACTCACTATTTGCAGGATTCAAACCGCTACCTAACTATGTTATGATATTACAGGGAGACCCATTAACACGGTGCACTATTTGCTTTACTGGCTGCTATCCCTTCTCCTGCTGTATTTGTAGGATGGTGACATCATCAGACTTTCCAAAGAGGAATGTACCTCTTTTAGTGAGTTTTCCCAGTCTCCAAAAAGGGGACACCTCTCAAAGGAAACTGCACACTTACACCCCCACCCCACCCCACACACACTCACTGTTTGCAGAATTCAAACACCTACCTAACTATGTTATGATACTAGAGAGAGACGCATTAACATGGCACGCTATTTGCTTTATTGGCTGGTTTCCCTTCTCCTGCTGTATTTGTAGGATAGTGACATCATCAGACTTCCAAAGAGGAATGTACCTCTTTTAGTGAGTTTTCCCAGTCTCCAAAAAGGAGACACCTCTCAAAGGGAACTGCACACATACACACCCCCCCACACCCACACTCACTGTTTGCAGGATTCAAACCCCTACCTAACTATGATATGATATTACAGGGAGACACATTAACACAGTGTGCTATTTGCTTTACTGGCTGGTTTCCCTTCTCCTGCTGCATTTATAGGATGGTGACATCATCAGACTGGACATGGTGATGTGTGTACACTTTGTTTTCTGCCATTCCAGGAATGGTCCATGTGGGTCAGCAGGTGCCAGCAGCTTGAACAAGACCTCAGAATCCTTACCTTGTGTGATCTATCTGTGGACACATTGACATTCCGTCATATGTCAACACATATTTATGCACAGCTTGTTGGTTTTGTGGATACTACATGCATCTGGGATGTTGATAAAGGGCTATTCAAAGTCTATGTGACACATGTAGATGTGTTCATTGATGTATGTCCTGGGTGGCTGCCATGCAAACATTCTAGCATGTTTGGGAACCATGATCCTCACATGAACATACCGCTGTTGGTAGGGCTGTGTGTATGTCAGCTTCCAATAGCTCTTTTTATGACTGCAACCATGATGGACTCCATGACCTTGCAGATCACACTTCATAGGCGTACTGGACTTGACTTCCCATGGTGTGTTGTGCACCAACACTTGTGGGGAGTGCCATATGTAGCTGTGACACATTCAACGATTCCACATACTGTGTAGGGGGTGAGATTCAGCTAACTGTTCAGGTGCATGATCTGTTTGTTCTGTAGTTTGTGCATGACACATATTGAGAATCAATGTATTCCACTTGCTGCCATGCTTTTGGCAGTGGGGGTAGCTGCTCATCCATTCTACATGTGATATCTCCTGGTATGATGATATGGACTATTGTCAGTGGGAGGTGGGTATGTACACATGGGCCTGTCTGTCATGATGTCGGCATTGTCACTCAGGTACAGCTGCCCCTAACTCAGGACATATATGTGTGTACATTGCTATTTATGACATAGCTGAAGGAGGTTTCATGATTCAGTCTGGACTCCTTCTCAGCCACTCTTTACAAAACACCAATGAACATGAGCACTAATCCCTGTTATACTCTTTAACACACTTAACACCCTACTGATCCTTTGTGATCAGGCTACAGAGTATTTCCTGATAATATCCTGGCATGTCCAGGGGTCGGTTTCATGTGTACTCTCCAGTCCAGCTGGTGGATATTGTGATATTGACATAATGTCACATCTGCCTCATGTACACAGACAACCCTCTCCTCCTCCCGACAAACTCAGATATATGTGTGAGATGTACCTATATAGACATACAGGGTGCTGAACTCTCTCGACCCATGACTGGCACAGTCTATCAGGTGATGAAGGTAACCACACACACCACATATCAGTCTCATATATCCTCTAGCAACAGCACTCAATCCACATTGTCACACATAGACATACTCGGATGCTGTAAATGTACTCCACCTAAGCAGCAGAGAACTCCAAAGCAGACACACACACACCTGCTACCCAACTACAATACCCACATATCACATAGTTCACAATGTCAGTGTGCCACACAATCACTGCCCTTCAGGCTAAACAACACACCTAATACACTTGTATTAGGCAACACTTATTGTCAGACACACTGACGTACCACTCACCAGCCTTAACAAGGGAATAGTCACTTTGGGCTGTCTGTTGGGTGCCAGGATCTGCCGCATAACACAGGCAGTCATGTCACTCCAAAGCAAGTACAGGACTGGCACAATCATTGTCCATGCTGGTGTGTATAACCTCAGACGTTACTCCCTGGACCACATGACATGATACATGGAGGAACACTCTGATCATGTAGCCCAGGCCAGTATGACCCTGACCTTGTCTAGCATCTTACACCCACCAATTATGATGTCACAGTAAACAGACACACATATCACATTTAACAGTTGCCTAACAAATTTGTTTAATTCATAGGGGATACAGTGTCTGTCAGCCTATGGTGACATGCTCAACATGCCACGTAGCTTCACTATGGACAGCTTGCACCTGTCACCCTTGGACTTTGGAATGCTGGCTAAGGCTCTTGCTACCAACATAGTGCCTTTTTAAGCAGGGCTCAGAAGACAAACCCACCTCCATAGACATTACAGGTTAAATGAAACTAAGGGTAATGCTGCTCAACAACAGTTGTGTTAACCTCATATTGCGGCCACTCAGGACTGTCCTCAGTATGGAGGATAGCGATATCTGTGCACTGACAGATGTCTGGTTCAGGCTCGCTTATGCACACCAGCACTACCAGGTTATGTTTCATACCATGCTGTCTGACAACAAGACTTGGAACAGACAACACAACTAGGGGGAGTATCCATATACATCACAGATACACACACCTCTGGGTTAGTAGCACTGCACAAAGCATCACAGACCATACATATACAACCACCATTGTGCAATACTGCCTTTCAGTTTATTGCCTGCTACAGAACACACTCCCAAACTCAGGAACCACACTTGGCTTTCATGGGAACTATGAAGAATATGAAGGTCTCCACAAACACCATTATATTGTGTGACTTCATATACACAAATATTGACTGGGGATACTACTCAAGCCCCGAAACCCTCACCCAACAGTTGCTACAATTTGTAGACTCATATGCTATGGCACAACCAGTCAGCACAGCCACAAGGGGGAATACATATTTGACCTGATCATCACCAACATGGGGACTCTATGTTCCACAGCAGCGATATACCCCTCATTGGTAAGGTCAGAACATACATGTATCTCACTGGACATACATATACCCTCCACACCCCCATCCTGGGTAATCTTGGTGAACTTCTCATGAGCCAACGTCTCACTTCACCGCAGCAGGGTGGTATCCTTCAAAGACCCTGAGACAGTGGCAAATACGGCTCACACTGCTGCATCCTTTACATACACATTCTATGGACACCTAGTGGACTGCATGGATTGTGCTATCCCAAATAACAACAGGACTCACTACTCCAATGGCAGGGGACCTGTCTGGTAGACACCAGCCATTAATAAGCTGTACAACGTCAGGAGGAAGCTACTACATGATAGAGCATGATCCCAGACTGGGAAGGCATCTGTAATCTGTACTAGCAGACAGGTACGATCACTCATGAAATTTTCTAAGGGCCGCTTCTACCGGACAATTGTAACAGACATGTAGGACTATCACACGGCCTTCTTCAGTTATGTCAGGAACCTGGGTGGACACTCACTGATATGTTGTGAATTACTGCATACTGACTAAACCTACCCTGAACCAACTGGCATTGCCAACATCCTGGCAAACAGGTTCAGTGCAGATGTCTCCCACCCATCCCCCCTAAGGAGCAACTATCCATCCCAACAGAGTATAACCTCCTTGACATCACACAGTAGCAGGTGAGTGCTGCCCTCCCCAAAGCGTACATCACAGTATCAATGTGACCAGATGGTGTCCCAGCCTGCATCTTACATGAGCATCATGACAGAGGTAACCCTCACATTACATCACTGTTCAATATCGGAGTTCCCACAGGATATGTACCCAAGGAATGGCATACAGTGGTCCCGCTCCACAGAGTTGGTGCCACAATGGACCACAGACAATATTGCCCTATAAGCCTAAGTAGCCTGTTCTACATAGCTATGGAGTGTATTGTCATGGGACTCATACACATAGACATCGGGAACCTACGGACACTGTGTCCTACACATTTCAGCATTGTTGTGGGCAGATCTTGCCTCTTGAACCTGTTTGTATTCTTTAAACGGCTAACAGGTCCATCGATATAGGGACGGCTGTCCACACAACCTACCTGAACCTTGCAAAACCCTTCAACACAATAACCCACTGGGCCATTATGCATAGGCTCACCAGCGTTGATATGGTCACATATCTCACACGATGGATTGATACCTGGATCAGGGATAGCACACACATGGACAGACTTGCAGGTGCCATGTCTGACTATACACCAGTTACACGTGGCATCCCACACAGCTCGGTCCTGGGACCTCTCTTGTTTAGTATATATTTGTCTGATGTACAGGCTACCACAAGGGGAATACGGCTGAACATGTTTGCACTTGACTGCAATCTGAGTGCCATGATCAACTTTCCAGCTGCCACATGCATACTTAAACAGGGTCTCACAGAGATGGATGACTGGTGACTGAGCCATGGCCTACAGCTAAATGCCATTAGTTGCATAGTCATCAACTTTGGGAATAACAACATGCCCACACATTACCACATAGGTAGTACTCCATTGCATACGGTAGGAGTTGTTAGGGGTTTGGGGACATGACATGTTCGTACTGTCGCCTTTGACATTCACGTTGCCAAAGTGGTTGCACACACCTTCTATGTGGGCCACCTTATCCCATTTGCTTTCACATCTAGATCGAGTGAGGTCATTGTGTCCCTATACTCATCACATCCATGCTTGGTTACAATGCCACATTTGGGGTGTACCTTACCCGACACCTGCAGCAACTGTACTGGACATGGAAGTTCCTCACCAAGCCAATCTAGGGACTCACACAGATGCTCTGCACAGTTCAGATGCAGTAACTCCAGCTCTACTCAGTCGATTACCACCTACTCAGATATGATGTGTGCCTGTTGATGTTCTTCATCTCACATTGCTGCAGTCCTTACTTATGGGTAGTCCGCTGTCCTCGGTCGGCCCGAATACCAACGTATTAGGCTGACGTCGGTCATGGGCGCCTAGCTCTGACATCAGAGCGTCAGGGTATAAAGGCGCATGACCGACGTCATATCCTCAGTCTTTTTTGCCGCATGGTCCGATGCAGAAGCAGAGTTGCAAGTGCCGCTCAGTTCTGAAATTTTTCGCTGGAGTTTCAGACCGATACCAAGTTGGGCTAAGTACCCCGTTGGGGAATATTTTTGTTTTTTCTTGCCTCAGTTACTTACCGGATGTCAGAAAAAGTGAATAATTGTATTTCTTGTGGGAAACACATACGCATACGGATTACCACCGCTTTGTATTCCTTGTTTGGGACCGAGCACGATGTAGTCGGGTGTCGATTTTGTGCTAGGTTTAATAAGCACTATAAAACGGAGGTTAGATTGCACTAGGTTAGTCTTTGGCAAGAGGTGTAACTATAATATGCCGTCGGATGTTCCTACGCCTGCTTCTACTAAGAAGCGCAAAGACAAATCTTTAAAGCCTAGGCAGGATGATTCGTCTGTTTGGACGCGGACCTTTAGAAACTACCGCTGAACAGGTGGATCGGCTGAAGTTTCTGTTGAGTCCCAGGGGAAACTTTGATTTTACAAGATGTGGCCTCTCAGGAGGCAGGCCAGGCTGAAGGGCCTCTCAGGTTACTATTCTCCCTTCTATGCCTAAGGTGGTTAGGCCTTCTGCTACTGTTTCTAAGGCTCCTTCTAAGGGCAGGTCTGTTTTGCCTTCCTCTGGTGTCAGTTCTGGTTCTTCAGGGTCTGTGCCTAAAAGCACATGCTTAAAATGGCAGAGGATTTGATTACTTTAATTAGAGGTTCTATGCCCCTCCTGATAAGAGGCCCAGGATGGAGCCAGAGTTGGAAAGTTTGGAGCAGGCCTCAGATGATTCAGAGTCTTCTACTGAGGACATTCAAGATTTCCCTCCTTATTCTGATTCTGATGCAGAGGATTCCACTCCTTCTGCTTCTCCTCCAGAGGATTTTTCATTTTCAGAAACTCTCCATTCCATGAGGGAGCATTTTAAGTGGGAGGGACAGGATTACTCTGATTCCGGAAGAGGCTTAGGGAGTTCTTGTTTTACCACAGCATAGACCCTAGCTATACCTCCGGTTTTGGATGTTGTTTCAGATGTTTTCTCGGAAGCTTCCCTTAATCCAGATTCTGTGCCTCCTGCCCCAGTTAAACCGGACAGGTATTACAGGGTGCCTGAGGCTCATAAATATCTGTATAAGAGTCCTAGGGCAGACCCAGAAACTATTAGTCAGGGGCCGAAGGGTGTTAGAGCCTCTGTTGTTAAGAATCCGGTTCCTCTGGATAAGGAAGCTAGAGCCTTGGATAGATGGGGTAAGAAGGTGTATACCTCTTCTACTTTAGCAATGAGAGCTTTGAACTGCCAGTTTCATATGTTGAAGTATCAGAATTTCCTCCTTTCACAGCTGAGATCTAAAGTGGATGCTTTGGCAGAGGGCATAGAGTGTAAAGAATTGCAGGATTTAGTGCATGTTTCTGAACAGGTGGGTAAGCACTCTTTGCAATGTGGTTTTGATGCTTTACAGGCTTCTTCTAGGGTGGCTGCCACTGGTTCAGTTATTCGTAGGCACGCCTGGCTTAAGGATCAGAATTTGTCTGAGCATGTTAAGTCTAGAATTCTTGATGCCCCTTTGCAGTCTGAAGTTTTGTTCGGTCCTCCTGTGGAGTCAGTCTTAAAGAAAATGGAAGACAAGGCTAAGTCTATGCAGACTGTTAAAGACTTTTTGCAGGTACAACCTCCAAAGTTTAGTAGAAATTGGCCTACTAAGGGGTGGACGTACCCTTCTTCTGATTCTCAGTCTAGGGCTAGATCTAGGCGTGGTAGGGGCAGAGCTCAGAGTACCTTCAGGCCGAGACAATGGAGTTCGCCTGCTCAATCTGCTGGTGAGGGCAGGGGCCAGTCCTTTCGTAAACAGGCCCAATGACCTGCATTTTCAGCTGCCAGATTCCTCTTGCCTGGCAGCTCCCTTGGGAGGAAAGTTGGCTCTTTTCAAGCAAAACTGGCATTTAGTCACCCAGGACAAATGGGTATTGGACATTATAAACCGAGGTTACAAGTTCTATTTCCATACCATGCCTCCTTTCAAAGGCATGCCAGACGTCCCTCCTCAGCAAAGGATAGAAGCTCACAGACAAAGTTCTTTACTTCTTCAAATAGGAGCTATACAGCCAGTTCCTCTGTCAGAAGTGGGCCTAGGATTTTATTCTCACCTGTTTCTAGTTCCAAAGAAAGGAAACACGTGGAGACCAATTTTGGATTTATCTATCCTCAACACTTACCTGGACATTCCAAAGTTCAAAATGCTGACTTTACAACAGCTTTTACCTCTGTTGGGAAAAGATCACTGGATGGTTACTCTGGATCTCAAAGAGGCTTACCTTCATGTTCCTATCAGGCCCAGTTGCAGGAGGTACCTGCGATTTCGGGCTGGAAATTTACATTATCAGTTCTCTGCATTGCCCTTTGGCTTATCTACTGCGCCAAGAGTGTTCACAAAGGTTCTGGCTCCAGTGATAGCATTTTTCAGACTAAGAGGAATACAGATTTATCCTTATTTGGACGACTGTCTGATTATTGCACAAGAAAAGGACGAACTTCTTCATCATCTACAGTATGTGATGGCAGTGTTAAGATGCCTAGGGTATTCTGTGAACGAAACAAAGTCCAGTCTAGTACCCTCTCAGGACATGTGCTTTCTGGGTGTGAGACTGAATACAGCTTCCCAGATGGCTTTTTGACCCCGGACAAAGAAGCCTTTCTCTTTATTGCCAGCAAATGTCTCTACGGTCCAGGCTGACTGCAAGGACAGTCCTTCAAGCCTTGGGGTTCATGGCATCTTGTATTCTGGTGCTTCCCAATGCCAAATTGCATATGAGGAAGCTTCAATGGTATCTCAAAAATGTGGACACAGCACTGCCAAGATCTAGACACTGTCATTCAGATAATACCTTGCATTCAGAAGGAGTTTTTGTGGTGGGCTCAGGAATGTCACCTAAACAAGGGACTCTCTGTGACCCGGCCAGAGGCGAGTCAGATTCTAACGACAGATGCCTCGGACAAGGCTTGGGAGCACACCTCAATGGAAAATGGGTGCAAAACACGTGGCCTGTCAAACTCCAACATTTGCATATCAACTTGAAGGAAATGTTAGCAGTCCAGTGTGCATTGATGGCTTTCAAAGATTTACTTCGTCCAGGGCAGGTGTTGATTCAAACAGACAACACTACTGTCATGTGGTACATCAACAAGCAGGGGAACCCATTCTTACCCTCTTTGCAGGCAAGCGATGATTCTGTGGGAAACTGCTCTCAATCTACACCTCAATCTTCAGGCAAGGTTTCTACCAGGAGCACAGAACTCCTTAGCAGATGTATTGAGCAGACAAATAGTGGATCCTCACGAATGGAAATTGGATCCTCTTGTATTTCAACAGTTGACAGTGTTATGGGGAACTCCAGACATAGATCTGTTTGCTTCTCCACTAAATTACCAGTTGCCAAAGTTTTGCACAAAATGTTTCATCACACAGCTTGGAAGGTGGACGCTCTATCTTTCAGTTGGAACAATCTGCATGTATATGCCTTTCCACCTCTGCCTCTTCTTCCCAAGGTACTTTTGAAGGCCAGACAAGACAAGCCAACCATGATTTTGATAGCACCGGATTGGCCTCGACAACACTGGTACCCACTACTGAGGAGTTTAGTACGAGAACCTCCGTGGCCTCTGCCTTTGATTCCGCACCTTTTGTCACAAGAGGACAGTCACTTCCACAATGTCAAGATTCAGTCTCTGCATCTAACAGCCTGGCATATTCTGTTTTAGACTCTGGAGGGTCTCAGCTTCCACAACAAGTTTTGAATGTTATTTTGGAGGCCAGGAGGCCTAGTACCAGGAAAGTTTACGCTGATAAATGGAGGAGATTTTTTATTTGGAGCAAAGGAAAGGACTTTGATGTCTCCAAACCTGATTTAAGTGTTGCTCTTCAATATCTTACTGAATTATTGGACAAGGGTTTGTCTTTCTCCTCAATAAAGGTCCATGCTGCAGCCATTTCTGCTCACTATGATTGTGACCCTCCTTTATTCTCTCATCCTTGGTTTAAGCAATTTCTTAGAGGGCAAAGAATATAAGACCCCCGTGAGCTCCTACTCCTGCTTGGGATCTCAATTTTGTGTTGGAAAACTTACTCTACAACCTTTTGAGCCTGCAGCTACTGCCGAGTTAAAGTATTTATCATGGAAAACTGCTTTTTGTTGGCCATTACCTCTGCAAGAAGGGTTTCTGAATTACAGGCCCTAATGGCAGTGGAGCCTTTCCTGATTTTCATAAGGATAGGGTATCTTTGTGTACTAATCCTTCCTTTATGCCTAAAGTGGTTTCTAGTGTGGCCTTAAATCAAACTATTCATTTGCCTACTTTTTATGCAAACCCCAAAATAAAGGGAGAAAATTTTGCATACTTTGGATATTCACAGGCAGTTGCGTTATTATTTGAGCAGAACCAAGGAGTTCAGACAGTCTCAGCAATTGTTTGTTTCTTTTGCTTTGGGTTCACAGGGTAAACCTGTTTCAAAACAAACTATTTCTAAATGGATTGGGTTTTATTTCTTTCTGTTATTCCCATCATGGTAAGGAGATTCCTGCTGGAATCAGGCCTCATTCCACTAGGGCTACTGCTACTTCTCGGCCTTTATAAGGGGTAGCTACAAAGACATTTTGGAGGCAGCTACTTGGAGTTCAGTGCATACCTTTTCTAAACATTACCACCTTCCTCTTTATTCTAAGTCTAGGGCTGGATTTGCCACTGCAATTTTACAGGGCATTTTAGCGGCCCCTAATGCTTTATGATTTTACCATCTTCCCTTTCCGTTGCTTTGGGATTCTACCCATAAGTAAGGACTGCAGCAATGTGAGATGAAGAACATAGTACAGTTTTGTACCTACCATAAATGTAGATGTTCAAGATCCACATTGCAGTCAATTACCCTCCCTCCTTCCCCTCTGTAGTTTGACTTGGTGCTATGCTTTAGGTGATGGTTGTTGTTGGGCATGTTTTTGGGAGGTATTCTGTTTTTGGCTGTGGCCTTTCTGGTTTGGCCTTCTGACATCTGGGGCAAGAAAAGACTGAGGATATGGCGTCGGTCACGCCTTTATACCCTGACGCTCTGATGTCAGAGCTAGGCGCCCATGACCGACGTCAGCCTAATACTTTGGTATTCGGGCCAACCGAGGACAGCGGACTACCCATAAGTAAGGACTGCAGCAATGTGGATCTTCGAACATCTACATTTATGGTAGGTACAAAACTGTACTTTTACAGATATACCCAACCCAGAATTACTGGACATGATCCACCTCAGGATATTCGACTCCCTTGGAGCTACACACTCCAGGGACGTATACCTCAGCACAGATGTTAATAGGACATTGTGGAGGGACAGATTCTTATCCCAGAGGCTCCACTCACTCCAGAATGTAATCCCACTTTCACATAGGGAGAGCCACCCACTGACCACCTACTGGAGACATCTTGATGACTGTATGTGTGATCGTATGTTTACCCCTGCGATATCTTCTGTGCCCCTGCTAGACAGAGGCACACTAACCTAAATGTACATGGGCTATCTTGTGTGACCTACTATTCACACACACAGTGTAGTAATCTGACAGGGTTGTGAATGCCAAACTCACTCTGGCTAGGCTTGTACAAGTCCTAGGGCAGATAGCCTAGTATCAACCTCTGAACCTATGCTAATGCTCTAGATGCACAATGTTTATTGCTGATACTGTTTGCAGGTCTTTATCATCTTTGCTTTACCAGTTTCTATGAACAACTTCGGTATCTGCAGAACATATTTGATTATGACAGGGTTCCACTATATTATAGATGTGTCTGTTGTCATATAAATGTGTTTACAGGGCAGATTGCAGTATAGTGATAGGTTCCTGGGTTAACACATGCAACTGCCAGATATGCGTGGCCCACTGCTCTACTCAGACATGGCCTAAGTGTGTGAGCATGCCCAGTTCTGCCATTCCGTGTTTTCTTGCCTGACATTTGTCTCATTTATTCAAGTGTGTGAGCATGCCCAGCATGACCTTTCAGTATGTTGCAATCTGAGGTCCACTACATTTGTTGATGTGTGCGAACATGACCGATATTAACATTTATACAGTGTGTGTTGGAAGTCAGGTTCTGTTCTCACTGCAGGACTCACCTTTGTGTCATAACTCGACAAGGATTATGCTGTGCCTGCAGGGTTTCCATGAAATACTTTGCATAGACTTATCAACATTCCTTCATACAGGCTGACCACTGCAATACTGTCATGGTTTAGTGGTTCAGTACTTTGGCTATAGTGCACAATATCCTGTGTTCGAGGCCCACCACTGCTTTTATATTTTCATACTGAGCAGACCAGACTGCTTAAGGGCCAGTTAAGCAAATATGAAGATGATGGCTTTTGTTCAGCTATGCCCTACTTAGATCAGGCTTGTCCAACATTGCTCAATAATCACCAACATTGCTGGACATTGCCCAATATTACTGAACATTGACCACAGTTGTGCTAGTTGGTGTGTGGGACTTTGTTTGCATATACTACATGGTAAATGTTGTTTAGCAGTGCTTTATATTGCTTAACACATGGCAGTCATGCCTTAGGTGGTGCTGCAGGGCTGCCTATGTCGGATGCACATACTACACTCCCTGAACATGTTTGAAAGCAGGTAGTGTCAACTTAGGCATCCCTTTTACTATATGTACTAGTCAGAGACAGGTATCATTTCCAGAGTTCCTACTGAGCCATTGTATGTGCTATGCATTGCCTCTTTGCCAAGGCCAAAGCATACTGGGTATGCCTCCATCTGCCTACTGGGGCAGGCTCAGGTTGTTCCTCCTCCGAGTCACGCTCTGCCTGTGATGGCCTTGGCAATGGTGGGGGGCTGTTTGGCCCAGGCCTATGCTGGTCCTACTGCAGCTGTTTTCACAGGATCATATGTAGCATAGCACATACCATGACAATTTGGGTACATGTAGTTGGTGAGTACTGCAAGGCTCCACCAGATGTGTCCAGGCACTGGAACCGTGACTTGATCAGCCCAAACACATGCTCTATTACATTACGTGTTTGTGCGTGTGCCTCATTATGGCGTTCCTGTTCAGGTATGTGTGTGTTTCTGATGGGTGTCATCAGCCACGGCTCCAGGGCATAGCCAGCATCCCCCACTAGGTGACCATGTGGGATGTCCCCGTTGGCAAATGTCTGGTACAGCTGCATCAGATGCCAGATATGGGAATCATGGTAGCTTCCAGGGCAGCCTGCACACACATTCAGTATTATGCCCTGGGCATCACACACAACCTGGCAGTTGATGGAGGGGAAGCCCTTGCGATTGAAGTAGACCCTACCCCCTCAAAGGCTGGTGCTTGGATGCGTATGTGCGTGCAGTCTATTGCACCCACTACCTCAGGGTATTCTGCTATTTGCTGGAAGAGATGCATATTGCTGGCCAATACCTCATGGGAATTGGGGAAATATACATGATCACTGACATGTGCTGACATGGCATCCAGGAACTGGTGTAGTACCCTGGATGCTGATGCCTGTGATATCCCCATCATATCACCAGTTGGTCTCTGGAAGGTACCTGTTGCTAATATTCTTAGGCCAACACATACCTTGGTTTCCACTGGGATGGGTTCCCCTCTGTTGGTTCTGTGTGGAGGCGTGGCCTGCACAGCTCAGCAATTTACTGCAGGAGGTCTCTGTCCACTCTATAGCGCTCCACTATCTCCAGCTCATGTAGCCCCTGGTAGGTTACCCTGGGCCTGTACACTCTTCTCCATCTCCTCACTGTGGGTTGTCCAGCAGCATTTCCATTGTCACCACCCTCAGTATGTTGCATATGTTGCCTTATAACAGCAATGGCAGCCCCTAACATTTCTTTGTCTCAGTAAAGCTTTTTCAGTTTTCACTTCTATTAGCTTACTGCAGTGTCTGTTGTGAGAAACATAATGGACTGTTGTTTGCAGAGTTTTAAGTGCTAGGCTGGGCTGGGCTAGTGTACTGCCTGTGTAATTGCCTGATTCTGATTGTTTTCACCTGCTAGCTCTGCTAGTACTCTCTGGTAGCTTCCTAATATTTGTTGTTCTTCCTTTTTCCTTTCTATTTCCTGAGAGGGGGAGCCCCGCGCCCACAAGTGCAAACATGTGCACAGCAGCTAACACGCGCGCACACATGCTTACACGGAGTAAAACTTGCTTATTCAGGTTAAAACGCGCGCACACCAGCGCAAACGTGCTTACAACTCTTTAAACAGCCTTATACATGCTTACTCCGGCTTAAACGCATGCACTCACGCTTACATGTGCGCGCTCTGTTTTACTCGGGTTTACACCCGTGCACACGTGCGCATACCCACTCAGCAAGAAACTTTGGTGTTATC
This sequence comes from Protopterus annectens, assembly GCF_019279795.1. Classification (NCBI taxonomy): domain Eukaryota; kingdom Metazoa; phylum Chordata; order Ceratodontiformes; family Protopteridae; genus Protopterus; species Protopterus annectens. Next base: position 1,787,743,664 of record NC_056731.1, read on the forward strand.
CACGGCATACACCTTCCATTTCTTGCCTTTCCTTAGCCTACCTGTTGACACACCTCTTTCCATGATGTGTAAATGACAGCTGACACATGCCACACTTCTCCAATGAGCTTCACTTCTTTAATACATACCCCCTCGTGATGTCACCTATCTTCTACTCTGTTACTCCCCATATCCTACTCCTGCACTCCACTGACTGTGCTCATTTGCTATGTAAACTTGCGATTCACTATCCTAAAGCTCATTTACATAGGATTGCCTACTAATGCTTGGTTACATGTCTTAGACTGAACTTCCCCCCTTGGTAACCTCTACACAGTGGCCATGTTGTCTTCAGCCTGCCATTCCCTTGCATTGTACATTGACAATTTCAATAAAATACACATTTGTGGGTTTTAATTGTTAGTATTCTGGGTTTTAGAGCACAGCCTGTTTGCGAGGCGCTGCGCTACGCTTAAACATTGGAAATCGGCGAAAATTTTTTTTTTTATTTTTATATTGCATCAGGAAACATTTCACATGGCCTTATATTTGGCCATTGGCATGCTTTCTGCACTGGATGCAACCTTTATTTGGAGCTATCACGGCTCCATTTTGCTATTTGCAGAATGGCACTCAGTTGTCAACTGAGTACATTTCTGCAAATAACACTGCTCTTACTCAGACAGGTTCGGGTTTCCTGAATCACAAATCTACCTCATTTGCATGCCTTTCACCTGCAATTGAGGTAATTTGCATATCCCAGCCCTGTCCGTGTAAGAGCTGTTTTAGGAGCTCTCTTACATGCCCCTACAGGCTGTTCCTGGATCGCTCGTCGGACATGATGGCTGCAGGGAGTCTTACTCTGCTCTAAGACTCCGTGCAAGCCTTCGTGAATCCAGCCCATTGTTATCCAATGTTGCTTCTAGAGTGATGCTAAGGATACTGACAATGATCTGCATCTATTCCATTATTTTTTCAAACCATTACTAAAAGACTCCTTTGCCTCCTGGCTTTGATCTTGCTCCTTATCTGAAACATAGCTGTCTAACACCCTTCATCACCTTTCTTATACCTCCCTTTAAAGCACTAGATCACTTAACCTGCAATATCCCCTTCTGATACCTCACTTTATTGTACTTCTTAACCTATTATACCTACTTCTAATTAACACAATCAAATTAATATTCCATCACTATTTCTCTGTCAACATTCAAACTTGCTTATATAATCTAACATCTTACTCTGTTGTATTTCATAAATTACTCCTGCCTATCTTATACACCACTCTTCTATCTGTAAAATCTCAGTACATGGCTTGTAAATTTAATGTTTATAGATTAGTACTAAGCTAACTGCCCTTGTGAGCCATTTTAAGCCTAGCCAATAATCCCTTGTGAGACTCAAACCCTGCACCTTGTGTTTGCAAGGTAAACACCTCAACCATTAGGCCACCCATATCAATACACATTTTTATACTGGCTATTATGCTATACATTCACTGAAAGTGCATTAACTTGCTATGGTAAATATCGATTGTATTACATATGAAATCTTGGAGCTTTTCTCCCCAGGCCTCTGTTATAAAAGGGGCTCCAGTGCCCAGACGTTCCCTCCAAATAAAGAAATGTCAGTAAATAAATAAATAAATAAATAATACAACTTCTATTTTCCATTCTTGGAAAAGGGACTAAAGAAAGTACTACCATCATCTTTTGGTACATAAATGTTGACTGCAGCCACCTTTTTATTTTGTACAACAGAAGGAAGAAAATCATAGCAAGAATTAGGAGTTGCAGCACTCAGCAGGATAAAAGCACTATCTTGAAACAAAACAAACAACTTGGAGGACAAATAAAGTCTTCCAAAGCCAAAATTTAGGTAAATTTGCTTTTCAAGATCAAGGACAACCACAAGCATTATTTAGCTATATCTGCAACCTCAAAGGGAATGTGCAATTGTTTGTAGAGCTCATTATAAATGCAGCCACTTATACTGAGCTAGGAGATATAGCAAACCTATTGGCTGACAAATTCAGCTCCAACTTCACCTCTCTCTCCCCATCAACTTTCCATCAGGAAATATCATCAAATATAACTCTCATTGCTATCACTAGGGAACAGGCCTTTAATGTTCTAAGGCCAAGAACATTGTACCAATGGGCCTCAAAAGTATTCCAGGATGCTGTCTAAATAGCATGAAACATTGTCTATCAGGGCCTCTGGAATTACTATTTAACTGTAACCTCCAAACAGGCTTCATGCCTCATGAATTGAGAACAGCAACAGTTAGCCCTCTGCACAAAAGTGAGTCATCTACAGACCCTGGAAACTACAGATCCATAAGTCTTGCTAGTCTCATATGCAAAGCCTTAGAAAGAATTAAAATGGAAATGATCATTGATGACCAAGGAAACCTCCATACACTAGACCCAACACAATTTGGTTTCAGCAAGGGCAGGTCATGCCTGCTCAACTTGGTGGACTCTTTGAGAAGGTCACAAAAGCAATGTATGAGGGCAAAATGGTTCACACTGTCTACATTGACATGGCCAAGGCATTTGACACAATCCCCCACTCAAGTTTTTTTGACAAACTTAAGAGGTTAGATACAAACCCTTATGCAACCTGGTAGATAGCTGGGTCATTGACAGGACTTAGGATGTTAGAATTGGGGAGTCCACATCTACAAAGAGACCAGTCACAAATGGAATCCCTCAGGGATTGGTCCTGGGACCACTTCTTTTTGGCATTTACTTCTCTGATGTCAAGGCTAACATCAGTGGCCTCTGGCTGACTAAATTTGCAGGGGATTATAAATTAGGAGCTGTCATTGAATTACCTACTGAGACAAATGTTCTCCAGGAAGGGCTGACACAGACAAACAATGAGTGTCAGAGCCATAGACTAAAACTTAACTCCAAGAAATGCATAATAGTATCCTTCAGGAAGTCATGCACTACTAGCAGCTATGATATTGATAACACACCCCTAATAGTTGGCACAGTAGTCAGGGGCTTGGGGACACACATAGACAGTAATCTAGCCTTTGACTATCATCTGTCTACAGGATTGAGGAAATCATTCTATGCTGTGTAGCTTATAAATAATGGTACAACATCTAGGTCCAAATAAGTCATTGCTCCACAGTATTCAGCATTCATCATACCTATCACTGTGTACAGTGCCCCCTTTAGTATGTACTTATCCAGGCATATCCAAAAACTGGAATGCCAACAGAGGTTCCTCACTAAAAGAATACCGGGCTTAAGTAAAATGTCCTATGCAGACCACCTTGCTCTATCTCTGTATTTTGTCTCCTAGAGACTTTTGAGGGGAGATCTATGCCTGGCATACAGGCTATTGTCAAACCTCACTCTGATGGACTTTCTGCATATCCAGAAAACACACAGCACCGGAATTCCCTGTTTTAAGGACTTAAACCTTGCATGTGATATAAACTGGACCTTCTGGAGAGACAGGTATGTATTCCAGACACTTCCCCTTCTCTGGCACAAGCCCCAACCCCCCATCCATGTGAAGCAGATTTCCTCTTTACCTAATTGAACTGAAACTTGGACAGTTGGATGGGGAGCAGGAAATTCATCCCTGGTTTGGCACCTATTTCTCTAATGGACACAGGCAGCCTGTAAATGGCTAATCTCCAAAACCCCTGCTTGCAAATGTTTCATCTCCCAAGTTCCTGCTTATACTTACCAAGGATACCAGAACATGTCAGATATTTGGAATGCATGGCTGGTCTTAAAATGGCCCCTGTGGTCATTAGCCTGGTAAACACCTATGAACCTGATATTGCCTTTCCGTATATCAATATTCCTGTTGACCTACATCCCATAAATTATGTGACTGCCATTATAGTCTTATTGCAAAAAAATGGCTACCTCTGTTTTCTCTCTACATTTATTTTTATTTATTTATTTATGTATTTATTGGCATTTGTTGACCGTGAAAGTCCACTGGGTCAAAGAAACCCATTTCCAGTGGAGGCCCGGGGAGAAAAGCTCCACAGTATGTTACAAAGTATTATAAAGTATTCTAACAAAAAACATAATAAACGAGGATACATGTATAAAAGCAGAGATAAGCACTGCAGTACAGTACTGAGTTGCATTACTAATCTTTTTGCATCACAGCATAACACATTAATCAATGATACATATATGTGAGCAGAAATTTGCAAAGAAGTGTAATACATAGTTTAAATTACTAATCTATGAGCATTACATTGAATTGGTAAGAAGCTGATGTGTAGCTTAGTGTGGATATTCAATATTTCCATATGTAGTGTGTGTTTGAAAGACCTGCTTAATGAGTAAAAGGCTGAAATATGTCTAGGATCTGCCATTATAAACTTTCTTAATAGGAATTAGTTAAAAGATGGTTTTAAGGGGGCTTGTTTGTTTGACAGCGACAGGAGGGATTGTTTAGGTAATGTAATTTTAATGCTGATTTAAAAGTTTTTGTACTGTCATTTTGTGTTATATATGAGGGTAAGACATTCCAATATTTAGCTTTGCTATGGGAGTACAGACATTGTCCAGCTCTTTTGTTGGGTTTGGTTACAGTTAATAGTTGTTTGCGTGAGGATCTTAGTGTTCTCGGGGGTCTTAGTGTTCTCGATACCCTCAAGACCAATACATGGAATGTGGTCTGAATAAATTAATGGGGATTCTGTAATTTTGAGTTGGCCTGTTTGTGTAGATTTCAGATTTGGTGCTTGTAATAAAATTACCTGTATCTTTTCTCTTTTAATACATTGAAGACTTGCATCCTTATTGTAGGGTGACAGATGCCCTCATTGTTCCATGTTATAAAATAGTAACCAAATCTGACTTGGTATAGCTTGTTTGCTGTTATTTGTGCCTCAATTCCTCATGATGCTGCAGTTCATTCTTATACACGTGTTTGCAATTGTAAAATTCCTCCATAAACTTCACATTACAGTTCCAGGTTCTTTTTTTTTTTTTTTTTCTCACCTACCTTTTCCTCATACACAACCAGTGAGGAACTGGGGCAGTGATGTGGAGGATATCCTCTCACTCTCATAAGGGCTCTCTCTAAGCAGCCTTGACCATCCCAGAAGCATGAGCAGTTGTCTATTTGATTTCCTCAGGAGAGACTGTACCACCTCATATGCCTCTGATTACATGCAACCTACACCCTCACACTGAGAAAAGCAAGAAGACCATGGCAGTTTACAACTCCTATTCACTGCTGACAACTGCACTATTGGGGCCACTGGTTATACCCCAGTATCCTGGGTCAGTCAGGGTTCCTTTGCTCTACACCAGAGAGTCAGAATGCACAATAGTACCTTCAGTAATTTCATTACTAGGATAAACTGAATCTTCTTCTTTCAGCTTTTCCCAATTAGGGGTCACCACAGCAGAACTCCTGTCCACTTATTATTGGCAGTAGATTTTTACAGTGCGTAGGTGCCAGCTCAACACCCAACCTTCAACGAAGGCACACCCATTCAAGCATGTCTTTCGAATGCCATTCGACTGTGGGAAGGACATGCAGACTCCACACAGAAGGAGCTCCAGCCGAGAATTGAACAGGAAAACCTCTAGCTATGAGGCGACAATGCTACCGCTGCACCACTGCGGCTACTAGGATAAACTGAATAAGTGTATTTAGTTATGAATTAGCATTTGTTTACCAAGATACTCTGACTGGACATGGGGCCCCTTTTCAGCAGAAGCCCAAGGAGTCATGCTCTACACAGAATATATACATAAAGTTTTCAAAAGGTAACAGTTAGAAAGCAGAGTACATGTCTAATAAAAACAATATTATACAATAATGTCTCATTACCATGTAAAAATGAGCATGCTGATTGGACAGCCCAACCAACATACCAATAAAAAAATTCAACCACTGAAGTTCCATTGAGTGGCCACTCTTTTCTATTGGCATTTACGGGAGGACAGACCAAATAAGAGAAAAAACAGATGCATTTTGCAAAGCTAAAATAGGAACATACCTGATTTTCCTCATATTTTTGCACTGAACCTGTAAATGTCAGTTTTTAACAGGTAAAAATAATAAACAGCAATGGAGATTCTGTTTTCTCTGCTGCTTCTCCTGCACTGATGTACTGTGAAAACATGGGAACTTAAGTCCCATACATATGAGCAGTACATCAGAATAGGGAAGACAATGTAGAAGAATGCAGAAGTGTCCTTATACAATTGCATTACTTAAGAAAGGAAAGTAGTTTCTTTCATAAATAATGTTATTGTATAAAAGCAATAATCTATTCCTATTTGTGGGTATATCAGGATTTACCTATGCACAGTCATAGGTTATTGCTTTACTAACAATTATCAGTGCATGGTCAGAAGACAAAAGGTAAATGTTACAGAAGTGAATAGGTAGTATTAACTGTTAAAAAGAGAAAATAAATAAGATATGGTGAACATTAACATTAACTATGTAGGGCTGTTACTGTAGAGAAATACCTCATTTGCTTTGTACATGTTACAGGTAAGACTGAAAATCTTAAATATTCAAAAACAAGAGAGAAGACAATTAAGAAATGAACATAAAAAACAAATAAACAGAGCTACAACAGTACAGGGTACATTATTAACATTAGTGTAGATCAGTATGTATGTATACCTTTAAGAAGCTTTCCATGGGTTTGCATGTGTATAAATACTGAGCATGTGCAAGCCAGACTGCCATTTTGTAGAGAGCTGTTGAGATGTAAGCATGCATGTATGTAATGGTCTGTCAGTTAATCAGTTTGTTTATATTTTATTTTGCTGCTATCCATCCTGATGTGTTTCTATATAATAAAGCATATAAATGAACTGGGTCTATATTATGTCGCCAAAATGGCAAGACAGCAAATGCTGTTTCAGCGACAAATAAACAGCAAAATACCACTAACGTAAATGGCCAGGTCATTGATTTTTTTTTCCTTGGGAAATAAATCAGTAGACCAACCAGACATGACACATCATCTAAATCATTACAAAGTGGAGGGCTTCGCACATCCCCTAACTAAATATACCAACTCCATTATCGCACTGCACTGGGGTAAAGGGCAATTTCATAGTGACGGTCAAGCAATTTTTTGCCTCTGAAGCCAAAGGTACTTATAAATTCCTCTTTAGCTATGTTAGAAATCTAAAAAAAAACCAATACCCTGCATTGCTCAGAACTTATTAAGAATGAGGCTTCCAATTCTGACTCAAGTGATGCAGCCAATATCCTTGCAAAGAAAGTTAGTGGCATCATCTCCATTGAAACTTCTAGTCAAATCCCCAAAATACATGATCCCCTTACACCTCCAATTATCTCTAAAGATCATTTACTGAAAGTGCTAAGCGATATCAAAATTACTTCATTCATGGGACCTGGTAATACACCTGGTGCAGTTAAAGATGCCCTTGCATATACACTCCCCAAACTGTTTAACTAAAGTTTAGCTTATGGTTTTGTGCCTGATGGATAGCACACGGCACTGGTAATTCCCCCTACATAACAGTAGCCTTACAACTGACCTGTGTAGTTTCAGACCTGTCAGTCTTACAAGCCTCATCTGCAAAGACATGGAATGCATTGTAACTGATGTCATAAACTATGACATCATGGGTCTTGTTAGACTTGACCCCTAATGGTTTGATTTTGTGATGGGTAAATTCTTTCTAGTTAATCTGGTAAATCTGGACTGTAGATGGCAGCCATGTAGTGCATGTGGCATGTCTTGACCTGACTGAGATCTTTGATACCATTCCTCATGCTGGCATCATACAGACACTAAACGCTTTAAAAATTGACCCATACATGGAAAGATGAATGCAAACTGGCTGAAAGACAGAACCCATATAGTGTGAGTTGCAGGTACCTTATCTAAAAGTATGAAATGACCACAAGTATCACTCAGTACTCAGTGATAGAAGCTCTCCTTTTTGGTATTAACTTTTCATATCTCCAAGTAAAGTTCCAAAACCTCTGGATAACAAAGGTTGCAGACAGTTGGAAACTGGGTGTTGTTGTTTAGTCACCTTATGATACCCAAACTACTCTCCTGAATGAACTTGCCATAGCAATCATGTGGTGTGCTAATACTGGGCTCACACTAAATTCTCAAAAGTGTAGCATTATCACTTTTTAATAGACAACCCGTCTTATCATCATAATGTCTAGACAACACACCTTTGCATAGATTCATATATTAATAGACTTTTCCTAGGCTAATGACCTGGTGGGGGACCTTTCTGAGCCTATCCAAGCTTTCCCAAAAGAATAATGAAGTCCTGTACCCAAATAGGCCATTGAGGTCCAGGCATTTATAAGGGACATGGGTGCTAGGCCTGGTGTAAATTTCCTATTCTCCATCTACTGGTCTAAGTTGTGCTGAAACTGGGTAATATATAGACACATATGTGCTGTACATATATGGTGTGTGTGTGTGTGTGTGTGTGTGTGTGTGTGTGTGTGTGTGTGTGTGTGTGTGTGTATATATATATATATATATATATATATATATATATATATATATATATATATATATATATATATATATATATATATATATATATATATATATATATATATATATAGAGAGAGAGAGAGAGAGAGAGATTCATAGGCCATTTTAAGCCTAGACAACTTTTTTGGTGAGAATCAAACCCTATACCTCTTGCTTGTGAGGTAAACACATTAACCATTATGTCAACCCACAACCCCATATATAAAACATTTATGCTCTCTCTGTTTCAACCATCAGGTAACAACAGTTCAGAGAAAATCCTTTCATTAAGCCCAGCAAATTGCCAAAGGAATATTATCAATGTCTAAAGAGGTAATCACTCCCTTATACTCAACATTGATCAGAGCAGTTATCAAGTACATCACCTTCTTTATGATTTATCTCACTAAATAGATAAAACAGTAAGAAAGACCACAATGATTACTAACCAAAAATTTCGCAGGCTTGAAGTCCCTGAGTCAAGTCAGGCTGAAAGCTCTATTCCTTAATTTATCGTAAATACAATATAACATTGTTATTACCTGACATCATAGGATTCTCAGACCCCTTTTCTGTTTGACATTCAGTCTGTTCACAAGGAATGTGTAGTTACAATCGAATTATCCTAAGGACGCTCTTTTAAGAGCAATGGGTGTAATATAATTAAGTGATATGGGTAAATCTTCTGGCACAGGGCAAAGAAAGATATTTACCTTATGCGAAGTTATATACATTATTTTTATTAAACAAAAGGAAGGACAATACTTGTTTATAAATATGTGACGTTATCCTGATAAATATGAGTACATGTGGCTGTGGTTGGTTAAGATAGGTTATTGTGCAATTTCGTTTGTTGACATTCTTAGCCAATTTGCATTTTAGAAAAGAAATTCACCTATCATGATTTGAAAGGTGTGTCATCAACAGAAGACTTTTATTGGTTCCGATACACATTTGTGTATACTTCATTTGCTGATATTTTCAGCTAATTAGCATATTAGAAAAGAAATACACCTATTATGATCTCGGAGGTGTGCTATTAATAGGAAATATTCATTGGTTCTGAATGCGTAAAACAGGGTGAAAAAGTATGACAATTCATTGGATGAAATTGGAATGCACAAGCCAGGATTGGTTTATTGAGCATAAAGCTTTTATAAAAATGAAAGGCTGTCCCGTTTTTATTACGATCTGATGAAGATTACTTCGAAAGCACTTATCGTTTGTTAGTATCAAGGGACTTTTATTATTTTTCTTTTAAATAGAAGACATTAAAATGTCTTCATTTTAAATGGATTTTTCACACGTTTTTTGAGAACAAGATTACCAGCACCATTTCTCCAGGAATTTGTTATATAGCGTTAGCCTTGGTGATTTCTCTGTCGCAGTTTACTGTTTTTGCTATTCCTTTATTTGGTGCCTTATAGATTTTTGAGGGGAGTTCTTAGCCGTGCTTACCAAGATATTAAATACTTCATTGTCCTGGACATCCTGCTTCTTTTCAAGTCCAGTATCACCACCAAACTAAAACCAGGGGCTGTATTTCACCAATAGATAAAACATGATGGAGAGATAGGTTTGTAACCCAGCAAATCCTTAACTACAGACCTATATCAATACTCTCTCCTCTATCCAAAATTCTGGAAATATATATACATTCACAAATTGTTAATTGTATTACAGAAAACAACCTTCTGTCTCCAACACAACACCGTTTTAGGTCTAATAACAGTACTGCCACCATATTCGGAGTTTCCCTAATACAGCAAATTATAATAGAAATGCAGACATATGGTGTCTGCACTCTTAATCTATCGATCTGTCAAAAGCTTTTAACACCATCTGGTTTCAAATATTCCTACATAAGCTCTCATCTCTTGTTGTTGGTGTGTCATCACTCAGCTGCCTAGCTGACTGGGAACAGGTGGTGAAAAGGCATAATGATTTCTCATCATTCTTACCCTTCGGTAGGTATTCACTGAGGATGTCCCTTATATTTAACCTACTCATAAATGACACGCACACCACAACAGTACAATATGCAGATAATGTAACTGTCATTTGTGATGCAAAGACCCTACAAATATTATAAGAAATTACCCAAAAAACATTCCCTCCATAAAATTCTGGGAGAACAGCTCCTAACTTCTCTTTAATCCAAAAAAGACTAATCTCGTTTCATATACTCCCAAACAACTGTGTGACCAAGAAGAAAACATTCTAAACTGTAACTTTAGCTAATAGCACAAAATAGAAATGGTTACACATACAAAACTGATATCTATAACCATAGAAAACCAGATGAAGCACTACAGATGATTCATTACATTCAAACCGTATTTTCAAATAAATGAAATTTCCTTGCATCTCACTTGAAGACAGCTCAACCACATTTAAGTGCCAACTCAGGCAATATCTTATGGATTTTTGTGCATGCAGCTGTGCATTACCATGTCAGACTTAAAAGTACTTGTTGAAAATACCCCTGTGGATCCCCAGGTTAGACTAGACTTACAAGTACATAAAGAATTCAGTACTTAAAAATAGCCTAACTCTCCATAGGAATGTCTTCAGTATTCTCTGACCACAGTCTCACTATTTTAATTCTTATTCTTCAGATTCCACTTATTAATATAGCTCCATCTTTTCATTTTCTCAAAATAGACACACGCACACACACACACACACACACACACACACACACACACACACACACACACACACACACACACACACACACACACACACACACACACACACACACACACACACACACACACACACACACACACACACACACACACACACACACACACACACACACACACACACACACACACACACACACACACACACACACACACACACACACACACACACACACATACTCTGCCAAACATAGATATGCTCATATAGACACCCTCACCACTATGGTATCCCTGAAGTGAACTTTGCTCCACTTACCTGCAATGTTGTCACTCAAATTTATTTATTGTTTATTTACTTACTTATTGGCATTTATTGACAGAGAAAGTGCGACTAAGCAATGCCATTTTTCAGTGGCAGCTCAGGGAGAAAAGCTCTGTTACAAAGACATCATGGACATCTTTTGCATTGTTTCATTTACAGTCAGTTTCATTCATCAACAGTTCCATTATTCGGATATCCTTGACATCAGTTACATCATTCACAAACAGATTCAATTAAAAATAACAGTTACGTGGGTTGTTTATGATTTTTTTTAAACAGGGAGGTATATTCAGTGCAATATCATCACAAGTATATTCGGTGCATGTTAAATAAAATCAAGAATTCAATACACAGGAGGTTCAGATTCAAAAGTTTACTAGTGTACACCAGGAGACAAAAAATGTACAAGTACAGAATTTTGTCTAACATGAAACAGGAAGCACACAATTTTATATAGGTTTAACATTCAAGCTGTGCCCACCTTACTGACGTGGTATGTCACAGGGCATCTACATCACTTTAGCTTACAGTCCTCTATTCATAAAAACTGCTGATGCTGTATATTTTAAAAAGTTTTCCTCTGGTAACAATACGGCCTTGCTATCCACCTGGTCAGACATAATGTCTTTCTGTAAAGTTACTTCTTCAAGGTTTCATATCAGTTCGAATACAATAGCAGATTCAGTCTTTTAATACACATCTTTGTTCTCTGTTACACTTTCCCACCAGCTGCATGCTATCTCAGTAATACATATACAAGGCCAAATCATCCCAGCAGGAAAGAGCAGAAGATTTCATTATTTCACACATTTAATTTCCTGACCCAGCAGATAATCACTTGTGAAAAGCATAAACATTAAAACTTGCTAAGCTAGCATCTGCCAGGGTCGAAGGTCAGCTTGCTTCAAGCCACACTGCAGTTTCAAAACTACTTTACATTTAAACATGAATTAATCCTCTCTGCTATATGATTAATAGAATAAAATGCATTATATACTACTTTGCTTTTAAACTAGCATTTCTTATATATTCAAATACACATTTTTCTAACATTTTCCCCCCTATTAATACTTTTTATTCTATTTTGAAGTATGCATAGTGTCATTTCATCTCCCAACTTCTTCCACTTATGATTTTCAGCTAGGTGAGTCATTCAATCTATACTTCAGAAAAAATGTCATCTGAGATCAATTTTTCAATCTCAATATCTTGGTACAAAGTTTCAGTAACAGATACATCAATAAAATCTTTGATTAATCTTTTCATGCAGGGAATTCCACAGCAAATACATGCTCCTATTAGGAGTATACCCACACAAATGGCAATCAGAATATTCATTAGGATGGAACCCCACCCCCCAAATAGATTCTGGAAAAAGTCCGTCAGTGGGTTTGGGCCTGGTTCAGCCATGGCTGATACTTGCTGGATTACCTCTAGGTGGTTATTAATTTCATGCTTGTTATCTGGTATATACGCACAACATTCTTCTTTGATAAGTGTGCACATACCACCTCTCGCCACTAGGGTGAAGTCAAGAGCCATTCGATTTTGTAGCACAACAGTTCTCATTGCATTCAGTTCATCAGTCACCAGTTCTAGGGCAGAAAAAGTTGCATTACTCATTACTTCGAAAAGTTTTGACAACTTCCTCAGCTCCCAGATCGATTTGACTGCTCCATAGGCTGGGAATATTCCTGCCCAAGATATAACACTGTCACTCAAGTCCATATGAGTCAATTTGCTTTTGTCTTTCACGGAATTGTGATCTTTCCAGCCAGCTTCGATCTTTCCGACTGGATTCACAGGTTTTTCAACTGGACCTTCGGGTTTTTGAGCTGCTTCTCTCACGTTTCATATCTTACCCAAAGGTAATTCTGCAGTATGTCTTATTGCCGGAACCAAATAACCCAAAAAACAACTGCCGGACCAATTCTCAGATAACCATTTCTATGCCTTTTTCCCACAAATAAAATAACAGTTTTCTACTTTAGTACTAATACGCATCAGCCCTGCATGAAACATTTTCTGATCTATAACTGACAATTGTTTAAACAAAACTGGATTCTTGCGAATGTCATTCATGGTTGTTTTCAATTAGTTCAAATATGAGTCATAATTAGTATTGCAAAAAGTATTGCCATTACTATTCTTAATATAACATCGGTAAGATATGGTTATATTACAATTGCTCCAGCCTACCTGGAGTGTATCATTTTTATAAAAACATACAATTCCTTTTTGGGTGACAGGTAAAAATAAAGCTATTTTGTCCTGTGATCTCACAGTTCCTGTATCGAAGAGTAAATTCTCCCAAGTCTCATTTATCCCCAAAGGGACAGCGGACATTATCAGTCCTCCATATGCTGTTGGTATAGCTGTACAAACCCAACAATTTGAAATGTTCATAGTCTCTGCATATACACGTTTCATGGCTAGGTATGTGTTAAAATTTGGATGCCAGTCTATAGACGTTTCATCACGCCTTCCCACTTTCACTTGTGTGGTTGTGTGTAGGATAAACCACAACAAGAGGAAAATTGTCACAATTACAGTCAATAAATGTACACTCAACAAAATGATTATGCAACATCTCTGGGGTTGATCTAAATTTCTATTTGCTTTGTTTTTGGCCATCTCGGTCTGGTTGTGTATCAGTCACAAAGTTTTTATCAAGTTGAAAGTTCTTTACTGGTTTGCAGTGTGTCAAATGAACCCAGGACGTCCTCTCGGCCACTCTGACTGCAGTAGGCGTTGCCAACAGAACCTGGTATGGTCCTTCCCACTTTGGACTCGCCCAATTCTTCCTTTTTGTCACTTTCAGCCAAACCCACGACCCTGGGGCCAAGACTGCTTCCACCGATCTGGTCTGTTCCTTATCTGAAAAAGAGTTAAACTGCAAAACAGATTTATTTGTTAACAGTTTCCTCATATAACTAGCTAATGAACTGTCAGCCTCTTGCTCTGCAGGCATGAGAGCTTTCCACTGAGGCACATAATATGCTCTCCCAAAAACCATTTCAAAGGGAGTCAAACCCTTCACATTTGGAACCGTTCTCATACTCAGCAGTGCCAAAGGCAGACAGTGTATCCAATTCTTTTGGTTTTCCTCAACTAGCTTCCTAAGTTTATTTTTGAGGGTACCATTGTACCTTTCCACCAGTCCTGCTGACTGTGGGTGGTAAGCACAATGGTTCTTTAAGGAGATACCAAACATCTCCCAAGTTGCTGGATTGTCTGGTTTACGAAATGTGTGCCGTTATCACTATAAATCCTTTCCGGAATGCCAAATCTAGGGATTACTTCTTTTATCAGGGCTTTCGCCACTGTTGCTGCATCCGGGTTTTTGGTTGGAAAAGCTTCTACCCATTTGGAAAACATGTCTACAATGATTAAACAGTATTTCTTCCCTTCACACTTACTCAATTCTATGAAATCCATACAAATAGTATGGAACGGATATGGTGGTATAGGAAAACTTCCTTGCTTGGTTTTAAATGCCCCTTGTGCATGGTGCTTGTTATAAGTATTAAAAAATGTATATTTAAAGAGAAAATAAAGATATGCCAATAAAACTTCTAAAAATTCAGTAATTAATTTAAAAAAAAAAAAAAAAAAATAAAAAGCATGAACACTGACTGACTGAGTTAAGCTTTTTCACTTTTGTCTTTGAAGAGAGCTTCATCAGAATAAACTTGGAATGAGAGGTTTGAACATTCAAAGACTGACAAGCTGCACAAAATGTTTGTGTGTAATTTGTGAATCCATATGTTTGGAATATTCAGTTTACTAACTGTACCATCCCCCCTTTTGAGACATGGCACTGCCCATGGCTCAACAAAGCTGCATATCTAAATAAACGGCAATATCGGTTTTCTCTCTTTGGAAATGTGCAGTCCATTCTCAAGAATTGCACCTCACTTTACCCATTTTTGTTTTTCTGCTTTTGTAGTAAGCATCTGCATTGTTTTTAACATGTCTAAGTCTATAATCTCAGAGGGTTTAATTCCTCATTCAAAAGTAAAGTTTCTGAGTCTGAGACTGCTTGCTTCGCAGCTGCATCAGCTCGTGCATTGCCTTTTGAAATTTTATCCTGTTGTTTCGTATGAGCTACACATTTACAAATAGCTACTTTGGTAGGTAACTGAATAGATTCTAATAACTCCAAAATAAACTGCGCATGATTAATAGTTTTCCACTAGATGTTATCATTCCTCTATTTTTCCATTGTTGCGCAAATACATGTACTGTCGAAAAAGCATACTGACTATCAGTGTATATATGTTTACACACTTGTTTTTTGCTAAAGTATATGCCCTCGTCAAAGCTATCAATTCTGCTGCTTGTGCAGATAAGTTATGTGGTAAGGATTGGGCTTCTAAAATTTCAGTGTCTGTAACTACTGCATACCCCACCAGATTCTTTCCTGTAGGACCCCTTCTGCATGAGCCGATCACATAATATGTCACCTCGGCATTATCCAAGGGCATATCTGTGAGATCTTGTCTAGGCAAAGCTAACTGTTCAATTTCCTGCAGGCAGATGTGTGGTGTGCCATCCGCAGGAGTTTGAAGTAATGTTGATGGATTTAATGTTGTACATCATTCAATTGTCATATGAGGTTGGCTCAGCAGTATAGTCATACATGAAAGATGTCTAGCAGGAGAAAGGTATGCCACTTTTTCTTGCAGTAAAATTATTGCAACTGCATGAGGCACTCTCAATGTGAGAGGGTGGAATAACACCACTGAGTCCAAAGCCTGCACTGCCATTGCAGCTGCAACTACTGCTTGTACACAATGAGGCAAAGATCGTGCCACTGGGTCTAACTGCGATGAATAGTAGGTTATGGGGTGTTGCTTATCCCCATGTTGTTGCATCAATACTGACGTCATATATCCTTGCTTGCAATCTACGGTCTGAAAGAACCGTTTGTGATAATTTGGAAGTCCTAAAACTAATGAAGAAGCTATCAACTGCTTCAACCTGCAGAAAGCTGTTTCTGCTTTGGTTGTCCATTGTAAAATATCTTGTGCTGCCATTGGTGTCTTATATATCAAGTCAGTCAGTGGAGCAGATTCCAAAGCATAATTTGGTATCCAGCTCCGACAGAAATTAGTTGTACCCAAGAAAGACATCATTTCCTTCTTGGTTGCAGGTTTAAGTGCTTGCAAGATTGCTGTTTTTCTCTCCTCGTCTAATATTCTACTTTCATTGGATATTACATATCCTAGGTATCTAACTTGTTTTCTCCAAAGTTGTAACTTACTTTTGTTTACTTTGTGTCCTTGTGTTGCTAAAAATTTTAATAACGCTACAGTATCCTCCCTGCATTGTTGCTGGGTGGGGGCTGCTAGCAAGATGTCATCTACATAAAGTAGAATTTGACTACCTCCCGGTGGAGTAAACCCTACCAGGTTGCTAGCCATTTCCTGTGCAAATATTGTTGGGCTTTCACAATATCCCTGTGGTAGTTGAGTATATGTATACCTTTTACCCTGAAATGTAAATGCAAACCAATATTGACTATCAGGATGTATAGGTACCGAGAAGAAAGCATTGCTGATATCTACAACAGAGAAATACTTCTGTTGCGGTTTTAAATCGTTTAACAAAGTATGTGGGTCTGGCACCATAGGTGCTCTAGGTATTACTGCATTATTTACAGCTTGTAAATCTTGTACCATCCGCCATTCCCCGTTTGTTTTTTTAACAGGAAATAGGGGTGTATTACATGGTGAATCAGGAGATTCTACCAGTATTCCCTCTTTGAGTAATGCTGCTATTATAGGCTTAATTCCTATTTCTGCATCCTTTCTCAAAGGGTATTGTCTTTTCTGTGGTCTAAAAGCTTACTTTGGGGTAATTGTAACTGGTCCTGCTGTTCGAATAAGTCCTACATCTGACTTGCCTGTTGACCAAAGAGTTGTTGGAATTTCACATAAGGCCTTTTCTTCTTCTTCTTCTAATAAAAATGCAAATCAGCTGTCCCCGCTAGATTGCAAGTGTACAGCTGGATGTGTCTGTGTCAACCAATTCAGTGTTTGTTTTTGTACCCCTTGTTCTGATAGTTCTAAATCAGTCTGTTTTTCCCATCTTGCTACTTTTTCTCCTAAGTCTGCCCATTTTACACTTTTGTTCCTTGTTAAGCTGACATGTGGTAATCGATTTGATCTATATAATGCAAGGAATTCTTGAGGTAATGAACAGCTAACTACACTGTTCCCCTCAGTATCCCAGTACAAAGTACGCAATACTAGTCTAGTTGCATGATTTCTGAACAACTCTTGCTCATACTCTCTATCAGGTCCTGGTGTAGTACAGTAGTATAGAGTACAGTGTAACAAATGCTGTCGATCAGTGTCGAGGGAGGGGGCTTTACTGATGGCTACGTTCATCAGTTCCTCGGTTACTGCCCCTGGACCAGTCGTGACCAGGTCCTGGCTGTACCAGTAAAAAGTTTCACCCTCCAATCACACTACAAAGGTATCCATTTGTCTCTGTGCCTCCATACCTTGTACAGTTGGAACTACTGCTATGCCAAATATCTGCATAAGGTCCCTGCCCAATAGGTTTACTGGACACTTTGCAGAAACAACAATTTTACTTCTCTGGGTCATACCTGAAACAGGGTCAGTTATTGCTATATCATGGGAAAGTGGTTCCCTGTATAGCTGTCCGTTTGCTGCTTTCACTAGAATATAATCAGGTGATTCAGAATGTTCTGGTAACTTGGAGGGGTGTATCAAAGTCTGTGACGCTCCTGAGTCACAGAGGAATTTGACTTCCCTTCCCTCCACCAGAAGTGTAACTTCCGGTTTTGTATCTGCTAAGTAGAGCTCTAATCTCAATAATGGTAAGTCCAAAATGTCACTTTCTTCATCCTCCATATCTACTTGCACTTCCTCTACTCCTTCTATCACATTTACATTTGTTTTCTGTTTATTAACTTTTCCTGATGATTTCTGACTTTCACATGATGTATCTTCACTATCATGTAGTCAGTCCTCATCTCCCTTATCTTCTGTAATTACCTTTTTGTTTTGCTTACAATCCCTTGCTAGATGTCCCTTTTTTCCGCACTTGAAGCATTCACCTCTCTTTTTCCTCTCTTCAAAATCTTCTGATCATTTTTCAGACTGTTTGTTTCCCTGGGCATTCTTCTTGCCCTTTTTACCTGACTGTAACACAAACACTTCAGCTCCATCTTCAGCAGTGAAGACTTGCGCCTTCTTTTTCTTTATACTATTAAAATGTCTTTCAGCATGTCTAGCGTATTCAAGTAAGGCTTGTAGCCTCCCTGTTCGATGGTCTATCATATGCTTCGTAATGAAGCTACTAATAGGTGCAATGCAACCTTTCAAAAATGCATTTTTCAATTGTTGTTCATACGGGGAATCATTCATTTGGTTCTCAGGAACCGACATACTGCTATGATTATGAAAACATTCTAATAATCTAGCATAGTACCCATCTATTGTCTCATTTTCCTGTTGTATGCATTGATTAATGCAAGTCCAGTCTGCTCTAGGTTTCCATTTCTCAGAGATTCGGTCTGTTAGACCTTTCACTCTGTTGTCTAACTCTGTGTCACTATGTGGGAGGGGTTTAAGCTTTGCATTACGAGGATTCCAGGTGCCACAAATCATGTGCCAATCTGGACCTATAATTTGTCTTACTACGTTTTCTACTTATTCCCCATTCAAGTGGTAACTCAACCTCATGCCTTGTAAATCTTCTAAAAATTTCGTAAAATTAACTTTCGGATGGGGGATTCCCTCAGTAGCTTTCCGGATATCTTCCGGTGTCCATGGTCTATATACTAAGAGTGTTGGGTTTTGCCCTTCCTGTCCTGCCTGAGGATTTGGAACTTCTATAAGTGGGCATATTTCTTCCTCACTCTCATCCTGTAGGTTTCTCTCTATTTGATATGATTCTGTGTCCCTATGTGTTTTACGTGTTTGGGACCTAGTTTCAATAGGATCTCTAATAAATGGTTGTGGTCTTGTTGAAACTTCAAGATAACGCAGAGGCGGACCAGCCTGTCCACTTGCTTCATATCCTGAAAAGAGTAAGGGAGGGGGCAAGGGAGGAGGAGGAGGAGCTGTCGCTATTACCAAGTTATTATCTTCTTTGTCTAAAAACAATGTTTTTGAATTTTTCAGCTTCTGTTCTCAACGATTTGCTTCCTCAATCCACCTGTGTGCCTGAGGAATGCCTAATTGGCATTGCTTTTTTGCCTGACCTCCTGCATCAGATTTAAGCTGTTTAAGGAGTTTAACTAGTGAAGTTTTATCTAGTTTACCATCAAATTCATATTTGTTAACCCATTTCGTATAATACCTAACGTTATCAGAACGTTGTGATTGAATGTATTTTGTGTCTTCGGTTAGGGACGGATCTTGCGATGTTTTAGTGCACTGATTTCCCATGGCAAAGAAAATGTTACGTAACCCTTTTTTATCACGTGATATCAAATTCTCAGTTCCTGTTCACAGTTTATCTAGAATAACTGCCTACCTTATTCTGTTACCCTGATCTATGACCAAATATACAGTACTTCCTTTTGTCCCTGATCTGCAAAACAAATCTTGACAACAATATACTGTAACCTAGTCCCTGATCTAAAACAGAAAAAAGGCAAATTCTTCCTACCTGAGCCTCCGGTATTGAATCGTCCAATATTCTCTCTACGGCCACAGATCAGAAAGTGGCCAGCCTCTTTAAACGACAATTCAGTCGGAGGTCTTTTCACCCAAGAAGAACCATTTCGGTAACTTCTCCTGCGCAGTATTCAACCACCGGTAGACTCTGATCTGCAGCTGTCCGAGGGAATTCCGGCTAAGAAGGACCAAACTGTTAAATAAAATCAAGAATTCAATACACAGGAGGTTCAGATTCAAAAGTTTACTAGTGTACGCCAGGAGGCAAAAAACGTACAAGTACAGAATTTTGTCAACATGAAACAGGAAGCACACAATTTTATATAGGTTTAACATTCAAGCTGTGCCCACCTTACTGACGTGGTATGTCACAAGGCATCTACATCACTTTAGCTTACAGTCCTCTATTCATAAAAAATGCTGATGCAGTATATTTTATAAAAGTTTTCCTCTGGTAACAATACGGCCTTGCTATCCACCTGGTCAGACATAATGTCTTTCTGTAAAGTTACTTCTTCAAGGATTCATATCAGTTCGAATACAATAGCAGATTCAGTCTTTTAATACACATCTTTGTTCTCTGTTACACTTTCCCACCAGCTGCATGCTATCTCAGTAATACATATACAAGGCCAAATCATCCCAGCAGGAAAGAGCAGAAGATTTCATTATTTCACACATTTAATTTCCTGACCCAGCAGATAATCACTTATGAAAAGCATAAACATTAAAACTTGCTAAGCTAGCATCTGCCAGGGTCGAAGGTCAGCTTGCTTCAAGCCACACTGCAGTTTCAAAAACTACTTTACATTTAAACATGAATTAATCCTCTCTGCTATATGATTAATAGAATAAAATGCATTATATACTACTTTGCTTTTAAACTAGCATTTCTCATATATTCAAATACACATTTTTCTAACAGTGCAATATCATCAGTATGCAGAGATTGTCATGTTTTATTTAAGAATGCTTGTTACTATATAGATGTCTTCAAAATTTAAGTAATAGGGAAATGGCTGGAGCAGCCCAAATAAAGGAAGGAGGAGAGCAGGGGCAAGGAAAATAAAAGAGAAGAGATGATAGTAGAAGTTATAGCTGTGATAATAGAAAATTAAGTTTTGTGCAACAGAGTTATGGCACAAATTCATAAAACTATATGTGTCAATTTAACCAGGGGTGGTGCAGGTACAGAGCCATTTCTCTATCAGGTGTTGCTTCAGTTGGCATTTAAAGTCAGGTTACAGGCTGTTCTTAAGTGGTGTGGAATGGTAGTCCCACTACTCACTATGTGGTGTGAATACAGGGAATACCCTACATTGTAGGTTTAGTTTGGAGAGTAGTGCTTTGTCAGTGGAGCACAGAGGTCTTATATTACTGTTAGGCTGAATGATGGAGTAAAGAGATATGAATTTTTCAGGGTTGTGCAGTAGTTTGAAGGTTGTAGTTAATTGTGAGTAAAGTAGAGAATTATTTAGTTTATTTATTTAGCCAGTTTAGTTTGTTTAGAGAGAGGGACTAATATGAACTATATTGCTTACTGGTTGATTATGAATTTGTCTGCTTTATTGTAGGAGTTGTGATTGATTAGGATAGCGGAGGCATTAAACAGGGTGGGAAGTAGAAAATAAGTGGCTATGTTTTGAATAGCAGAGTCAGTAAGGTGGTGATTGACTCTAAAGACAGCTTAGCTTTTGGTATATCTTCTTCTTGGCTTCTGTTGGCATCCTGAAGGTGGAGAGAACATCTCAGGTGGTCATTTATAATCATACCTTATAGCTTGGCATGGGATACCATTTCTATATTGGTCTTGCTAATTAACAGTATATTAAAAGTAGGTTTCTGGGAAGAGAGAGAGTTGGGGTGAAGAGTAGTAGTTTGCTTGTTTTTTTTTTTTTTTTTTTTTTTTTGATTCAGGAGGAATGATGTGTTTTCAAGCCTAGCTTCTACAGAGGAGAAGGATTTCTGGGTGAGTGTTTGGAGCATGGACAGTGTGCTAGCAGCAAATATTACAGTGGAGACATTGCTATATTGTACTATGGAGGCCTCTTTGTCTTCTGCATTTAGGCCATTGATAAATAAGTTAAACTGTAGTGGTTGTAGGATGGAGTCTTGTGCAACTCCAATGGATATCGACAAGAAAGAGATACATCATCTAGCATTTTCACTGCTTGGCACCAATTAGTAAGGTAACTAAGAAACCAGTTAAGTGAAAAGGTGATAGCCCATAGGAAGAGAGTTTAGTTATGAGAATTTGATAATTGACCGTGTTGAATGCCTTGAACAGATCCAGAAATAGGACTGAGGTTAGAAGACCTGCATTTCTAATGTGATGTATTATATCTGCGACCCTTAGAAGGGCAGTGGTTGCAATGTGACTGGGTACTGAAGAGAGAGTAAGTTATGAGAATTAATATATGTAGTAAGTTGTGAGTGAGTGCACCTTTCCAAGATTTTGGAAAACAGTGGAAGAATGGTGATTGGTCTATAGTTTGTGAGCTCGGTTGATGAGCTCCCTTTATGGAGGGGTATTATATATGATTTTTTTTCATAAGGTGGGGACATATTTTTCATTGTTAGTCCAGTTTACTGGAATCGAGAGAATATGAAGGCTATCTTTACTGAGTTTGAGGTATTCATATAAAAAGTTGGTTAGTGGCAGAGGTCGCTGTCTTAAGGGTATGTAGGTATTTTTCAATTGCAGATGTTAGCAAGGGAGTCATTAACTTGAATGGATAACCACCATCTTTTGACCATGCTGTTTTAAGGAGATTAGTAATTTTCTGACTTGCTCATCTGTTTAATTTACTTTCTGCAGGCATTTCTGGGTGTTAGCAGGTGGCTATGCAGCATTAGCCACTTACGTAATTATAATATAATGTGGCCATCAGGATGATCCACTGCAATGACCACTTGTTTTAGGACTTACTACTCATGATTACCCTTTCTGAATCCCAAAGAAAGTCTGCAGCTTCAATGAACAACAAGAGCAGGCACTTTAAAAGGAGCAGAACATATATAGCTGGTTACAATGCTATTTAAAAACTGGCATTTCTTGTTTGAAGTCTTTGTTTCATAAATCCGTGAGAATGTACAAAGTCTGATTTTGTATGAGCTGCTTGAAATATAAATGTTGCCATTAATATCCACAAAGTTCTGTAATGGCACATGACCACCAGGTAGTCCTGCTGTAATAATTGTGCAGGTAGTGTGCCCTAGTGGATCTACTTCATATGTTCGACACTTCAAAATGCCGAATTTCATATGGCCAAGACCATATGATTGACATTTGAAATGTTGAACATATAAAATAGAAAAGTAAAATACAAAAAACACTTACCCAAACATTGCTAGCAAGGGGGCAAGCCCCCCTGCACCCCCCTTGGAGGGCTCTGCCCTCCACACCCCCATAACTTAAATATACCAACTGTGAGATTGCACTACAGTGCAGGAACGGAAATCTTTCCATTCTGCACTGTATGGACATGCCGGTTCCGCATTGTCGGCATTTCAAATGTCGATCATATGGTCTCAGCCATATGAAATTCGGCATTTTGAAGTGTCAGTAATGTGAAGAGGACCTGCCCTGCTACCTCCACTATCATTGCTATTACTATATTTCAAAAAAATACCACCTATTTGTTACGGCAAGAAATAGTGAACAGTATGGTTTACATTCATAGGCAGTCCATTTATATTCCTCTGTCAATCTACTGTGTAGAAATATTCCTTTCAAATGTTTCCAGTTAATTAGTAAACTGTAAATGAGTACAAACACTAAGTGTAGTTTGTAATTTGCTTTCATTCTGTAAACACAGATTACAAGTTATGTTTCTTACAATTGGCATAAAAATGTAATAGAAGGTAACAGGAAACATACATTCAACAGATGTAATACTGAAAGCAACTGTTTCGGAAGAAATGTTTGTCCGTCAACATTGCACATCTGATAATTTTATTTATTTTTTTTTATTTACAGTGCTACTTCCTTAACTATTTATTCTGTAACTCACTCCTATGATATTTCCATTGCCTTTTCTCTCTTCTGGTGTGTAAATAGATTCATAGATTCATAGACTGTTACTAGGCTAATGACCCGCGGGGGCTTTCTAATCCTAGCCAAGTTTTCTTGAAAGAATAACAATGTCCTGTGTCAAAATAGGATATTGAGGCCCATGCATTTATAAGCTACCTCTATCCATAAGGGATATGGGTACCAGGCCCAGTGTAAATTTCCTGTTCCCATCCACTGGTCTAGGCTGCCCTTAAACTGGTTAATAGACAAATGCAGCTTCACATGGATGAGAAGCCTGTTTTGTAGGAGGGGCAGTGTCTGGGACACATATCTGTCTCTCCAGCATGTTCTGTTTAAGTCACAGGCAAAAGGTTGGCAATGGCTTCCGGTTCAATGTGGGTGATGCCGTTTACAGTAAGTTCTGCACATTGATGTGTATTTCCTCTGGGATTATGGACATAGCTGTAGAAAGCTTTGTGGTTGTTTTTGCCTGATAAGCTATTTTTCTTCAAATTTACCCTTTGAAGTATTAATTACCCTCTTAGCTGCCTGTTTAGATTGGCCAGGGGTGTTTAGTATGTATGGCTTTCTTCCTTCTACACTTGGCCAATATGTTTTTATTTTATTGTATAACCAATTGATATTGTGATTCCACCAGGGTGGCTTGTCTTTTGAGTTTGTCTTATTCTTAATATAGGTGGTAACAGTTCGCTCTATACAGCTATCAGTATGGCTGTACAGAGATTTGTAAATAGCTCGATGTTTGCTGTGGTGTTTACTGGGTTTGGGGGTGCTTGGAATTTAGCCAAGGTGTTGTTTAGTAGAGAGAAGTTAGCATTGGAATAGTTCCTAAAGTTTTTTGGTTTTGCTGGATGCCCAGATTTAATTTTTATTTCAAGTAATACTGTCTTAAGGTCAGATCTGAATAGCGAAGATATTACATTAGATGAGGAACATCAGCCACCCCATGTTTGTGAATACAAGGTTGATGATATTTAAACCCCTGGTAGGGAAATGGACCAACTGTTCCAAGGTGTTGGTATTAACAATGTTTAGGAATCACTGGACTTATGCATTAGAAGTGCTTTAAGATTCCCAATCTATAGGGGATAGTTAAGATCCCCTGTGAATATCGTATTTGGTTGAACTGTGTGTGATGCTTATACATTGCGATAGGTAGTATGGGTTTCCTGGAACAAGGAGGGGGACTTATAAATTGCAAGGATATGGTACAACATCTTGTCTATGATGAGCTGCACATATATGAGTTCCAGTGAGTCATACACTCTAACTTGTCTGGATGCGAGATTCTTTTTAAAATAGACTGAGACACTTACACCTTTAGTTCTCTCCTGTGCAATAGCTGGTCTAAAGGTGTGAAAGGCATTAAAACCTTACACTGCTGTGGTACTCTCAGCAACGTTAAACCATGCGTCTGTTACTACACAGATTTCTACACTCTCCAGGGAGAGGAAAGCTTGTAGGGTGTATAGTTTCTTCTTAAGACTTCTAGTATTGAGCAGTATCACCTTCAGATATTCCTTCATAGCTTCAGTTAAGCCGGTAGGTTCATAGGCTCATAGGTTCATAGGAAGTTACTAGGCTACTGACACAAGGGTTGTTTTAAGCCTAGACTATTACAACCATTATATTTCAAGAGAAAAAGTCTAGTCAATGCCTAAGGTTATTATTAGTAATAACTGCCCATATCCAAGAGGGATGTGGGAGCTATTCCTGGCAAGAATTTCTGGTTTCCCATCCATTCGTCCAGGCTCCTTTTGAACAGAGTCATAGAGGTGCTCTGCTTAACATGAACTGGTAACCTATTCCAGAGAAGTGGCAACCTCTGTAAGATGAATTGGTCTCTCCAGCATGTCCTGTTTAAATCGCAGGCCAGATTTAGGTCACTGGTGCCTGTAAATCTAATTCCATTTGACTTGCGGATGTGCAGCAACTTCATCAGGTTGGGGGCAGAGATTGCTCTGTAAGCCAGGCACAAGTCTCACTTAAGCAGCCTATCTGCTACTGAGCACAGTGACAAAGACTTCAGTCTGTCTGTGTAAGGCATATTCCGAAGACCCTGGATCTTTTTAATTAAAAATCTCTGGGGTCTCTCCAATTACTGCAGGTGCCTGGTACAGTGCATAACAAAGGGTGCATTATATTCAATTACAGGCCTGATAAGGCTATGCCTTTGCTATTCAAATGTGCAATGTAGACTGCCCTTTGTACTACAATGATCATATGATGGTCAAAGTTTAGGTCACAGTCTACTAGTGTGACCAAATCCCTCACTACATTTTTTGTACTTATGGTATTCTTGTTTATTTGATAGTTATTAGGGACATTTCTTTAACCAAAGGGGATGATGGTGATGCACTTTTTCTAACTTAGATGAAGTCCATGGCTTTGACACCAATTGTTGGCCTGCGTAAGCCCCTCTTGGAGTACACTGACATAATTTGGGGAGTCAACGATCATGCCAAGTTTGCAGTCATAAGCAAACTTGGTCAGCCACAGCCCCTTTGTTTTGACTTGAACTTCTGAGAAGTAAATACCAAACAAAAGGGGGCCCAGTAGTGACCGTTGTGGAACCCTACTGGTGACAGGTCTGCTAGTTGAGGTGGAGTCACCCACTTTGATAGCATGTGTATGGTTAGTGAGCCAATTTGCAACCCACCTAACAACAAAGGGGTTGACATTTAGGTGGGTGAGTTTGTCAGTAATGCCTGAATGGGGGGTTGTTTCAAAGGTCTTCATCAAGTCCAGATATGCTGTGTGCACAGATTTCCTCTTATCTATGGCCCTGATCACATTTCTGAAGAAGTCTACTTGGTTTAAGAGGCATGAGTGACCCTTTACAAAGCTGAACTGGTTTGGATCAAGGTTTTGGAGGTCACCTATATCTTTATTTATGAGGTCCATGATGATACATTCCATGGCCTTGCATTCCCTGGATCTGTTGCTAAGCCACCCTTGTGGTAGGGGATAATGTTCATAGTTTTTCATTCAGTTGGGACAAATCCTGTATTCAGACTGTGGTTATATAGGGTGCCTAAGGGGGTTGCTCATTCCTGTTTTAGTTTGTTTAGAATGTAGCCTGGGATGTCATCAGGATCCACAGAGGCTGTATTTTATGCCTTAGACAGTGCTCTGATGACCTGTTCTTTAGATATATAGGGCAGGGATGGTGTTGAAGGTTTGATTTGTTATATGTTTGGAGGGGATAAAGGGGAGAAATTT
Organism: Protopterus annectens; assembly: GCF_019279795.1. NCBI lineage: Eukaryota > Metazoa > Chordata > Ceratodontiformes > Protopteridae > Protopterus > Protopterus annectens. The sequence goes on from NC_056731.1 coordinate 1,787,771,033, forward strand.
TTGCCAAACCTGTCCACTAGTAGTTTAGCAATTTCTGCAGGATCAATGTGTGTAATATCATTTGTCACTAGTTCAGAACACGTCTGGGTCCTACCTTTCAGGCAACAGATGTAGCTGAAGAAAGCCTTATGGTTATCCTTAGCTCTGTTTGCTAATTTTTTCTCAAAGTTGCCCTTAGAGGATTTTATAAGTTGCCTTATTTGCATATTTAGGCTGGGACCTCCATTTGGTATTCTTAGACAAGTGCTTGTTACGCTTGTTGTATAGTTACTTATGCAAGATGTCCACCAGCATGGCTTGTTTTTTCTTGAGACTCTTACTTTGGTCCTATCTGGCACAGCCGATTCTATACATTTGTATAAGTGTTGGTACAGGGCATCGGACTATACTTTAGTATAGTTGCAATGACCATCTTTGGGGACTGGGGCTTGGAAATCATTTATGTCAACCCCTATGAGGATATAGTTGGCTTTGGTGAAGTTTTTTAATCTGACTTCAACTCTAATGGATTCTGGAGTTATTGCTACTTCAAAAGTGACTGACTTGTGATCAGATTTTACTAATGATGGCCCAACACTTATGGTAGCGCAGTGGTCTCTCATGTTGGTGAGAACCAGGTCAAGTATATTTGAGCCCCTTGTAGGATTTTGTACAATTTGTTCCAGGGCATTTGAGTAAACAAAGTCAAGGAACTTTTGTGCAAGTAAGTTGGGGCTCATATAGGTTTCCCAGTTGATGGATAGTTAAAATCCCCCATGACAAGAGTATTAGGTTATATTTTGATTGACTCAAGTAAAGCCAAATAAGCCGCATAAGCATATTGGTTAATAGAGGGGGACCTGCAACTAGCAATAACTTGAAGGGGAATCTTAACCATGGTGATCTGAACTTGGAGTAGCTCAATAGAGTTAGCTTGTCTGACCAGTCTGGAGGAGTATTTATCTTTAATGTAGCTAGATATGCCACCACCTTTGGTTTTCACACTTTCATTTTCTGGTCTGAAGGTATGGAAGGCATTGTAGCCTTGCAAGCCCAGGGTACTCTCTGTGACCTTGAACCAGGTTTCTGTGACTGCACAAATGTGTACATCATCCAAGGAAAGCAATGCTTTCAGAGAGTGCAGCTTTTGATTTAAACTCTTAGCATTCAGCAGCATAACCCATATTTTGTTTATTAGTTTGGCATTCCCTAAAAAAGGCAGTACAGGGGTGGAAAAGGTCTTTGCCAGTATTTGAAAGCCTATTGAGGATAAGTACAGACCATCCCTGCCAAAGCAGCGTGGTCTATCAACCATGTCCTCTCAGGCCATAAAATATTGTAACCCCCTGGACTAACACCAGAAGCTAAGCCAATTGTTAAAATCATTTTCTGTTGACAATGTGGCATTATCTTTGGAGATGCATGCTGTTCAATGTTAGGCTCACATCTGCCTGAGACACATAATCAGTGAGCTTGATCATGTCTTGCTTCATATAGTCAAAGGAGATACGTCTCAGTTCATTAACACCCACATGGACTATGACAGAACCATACTGGCAGCTGTAGTTCAATGACCTAAGTCCCTCTGTGACTTGATGGATCCTACCCTTGGAAAGGCAGCCATGACTCTCTCTTTACTCAGTCTGGTGAGGGAGACATTGATGTGGCTCACTATAGAATCACCAATGACCAGGAAACTTGACTGTGTGCTGGTTTGCCTTTAGGTTTTAGCAGTAGAGGCATTGGATACAGTATTACTATGTGTAGCTGTGGGTGATATTTTAACAGAGTGTTTACATGATGGCTGAGGACTCTTTCTTTGATTCCACTGTAAAAAGGCCTTAGTGTTTCAGGAAGGGTATCTGTAAGTGCCTCAGCATAAGTAGTTTTATGTGTAGGGTCCTTACCTTGTGCAGTAGGTGTCACTGACAGCCTCTGTAGGATTAGTTTTGGTTGTATGAGAGAGTTTTGCCTCCAGCGTTAAAGTTTATTTATACCTCTTGCATATTGTATCTGTTTTAAGAAGAATAAGTGGGCTGTCAGTGTATGTGAGGCAATTGCTACAATGCCTCAGAATATCCATCTCAACTAGACTGGCTACAGAGAGAGTCAGGAAGTGCATATCCATGGCTACTGATCTACTAGGGTGGAGTGAGGAAAACTTAAATATTGAACAAGTGAATACAATAAGGAATTTGATGAACAATGCTCACTTATGAGCAAACTAGATGCTCTAGTAGTTAAAAAAATAAATAAATCAGTCTAGATATTAATGCCACAAGAGTGTAGACTACAAACCTTCCTAATGTAAAATAATTGGTTTGCAAGCTTTGAGAATAACCCACCTATCTCATTACATTTTGCATCATACTAACAACCCACAGAATGCTCTCATCCCTCTTGATTTAATTTTTTTTGTTGCAGTCAGAAATAAACACAGTGTTTCTAATGCTAGTAAACTAGGTGTTGTTAATGTCCACACCATTGTGACATCTGATGCATTTATGCAGTATAGCACCAGACCAATATCTGATTTTTTTTGTATTTTATTTTATTTTATTCTATGCATTTGTTAACCTTATAAGCTCATTGAACACAAGTGTCCCTTTTCAGTAGTGACCCATGGCCACAGTCTGATTAAGTTACTTGCTCAGAGTCACGCAGCAGGTAAATGGACGTGGAAGGAATCAAACATTATACCTTAAAATACAGGATGAACCTCATTAACAGCTCAGCTCTATAATTCTCTCTGCTAATTGCCAGACAACTTCATCTGGAATTCACAAAACTGACTAAGATAGTTAACACCCACTGACTGGTGCTTTATGCCTTACAAGACCCCATCAAAGACTTTGCTATTCTCCAGCCGACTCCAGATCTAGCTAACCAGGTTGGATACGGTCACTGCTAATCATATTATCTTCCCAACCAACCTTCATGATGTACCATGTCAAAAGCCATTCTGAAGTTTGGATATATTGCATGCACACTACTTTTTCTGTCAATACTGGTGATAGGAGTCATATAATTGGATCACATTGGTCTAGTGAAATTTCTGTTGTACGAATTAATTAATTATTTTAACCCTACAACTTTTCACTATTTGTGTAATTCCAAATAGACAGTATTTACTGCAGGGACTGCAACATTTTTTTTTAGGCAGCACTTTAAATAATAGGACCCATTTCTTCTAAAGAAATCTCATGGAAGGTATGAGGGATGTTCAGCTAGACCCAATTTTGACTCCCTTAGTCTGAACATCAGATTTCTTGATCTCCAATGACCCATGTATTATCCTTAGGCTGTTGTGGCACCCGCAACAAAGCAGGCTTTTGGGGGGGGGCTTATTGTTAACTGTAGCTGATTGCCCTGGTAGTGGGCATTATAAATGTCTGCTATCTGGGCATCATGCATAATTACTGATGACTTATTCTGTGCATGCAATGCTAGACTACTTGTGCTCTTGGTTTGCAGTGTACACTGTCCATTGTCTGGTCCTTTATGCACAACAATGATGTCTGCTTTTACATTTTATTTATTTATTTATTTGACATTTGTTGAGCAGGTTGATCTGGCTGAGTGAGTGCCAATTTTCAGCAGAGATCAGAGGAGAAAAGCTCCAGGTGAACACAATACAATGTAGAAATAATTTATACAAATACTTCAGAATCCAAATAAGATGGTGATACAGTAATATATGAAGATTAGCATCATATTAATACATTGCAATGTATTGATAGATCATATAAATATTACTGAATGCAATTAAGGTGTGATACGGAAAACAAAGCGAGTAGCTATACAATATATAGTGGAATTCATCAGGCTAGGAAATGTTGGGTTTCCAGGTATTAACTTACTATGCAAGTTAAGGTGGTTATTTTATATTGAAGCAAACTGTTAGGAAGGAGCTGTGTGAAATCTTTTCATGTTAGGTTTTAGAGGAGTGCAATTATTGAGGAGCTGAATGTTATAGTTACAGAGTAAGGGAAAGGAGACAAATAGGAATCGTAATGCTGTCAGAGGGAGACTCAAAAAGAAGGGAGAAAAACACTGAGTCTAGGCTATAGTTTAAGTAGGAGAAATCATATGGGAGAGGAAAGAAACAAGAGAGTAAGGGTAGTAGAGTTAGAGAGAATGAAGGGTAATAGAATAGGTGAAATGAGTAAGTAGGGGGAAAGGAGGGTACATGGGGGGCTGAGAAATAGATCAGAGAGGGGGTTGATAAATAGATCAAAGGGGGGAAGGGAAATAAGTTATGTAGGGTCTTGACAGAGGCAGGATCTAGACTTTAGCAGATGGCCTTTTAGAGTTTTTTTAAAGCAATTTGAGTTGGGAATACGTCTGATGTTGAGGGGTAGTTGCAACTGACTGGTTGTGAAGAAGTTTTCCTATGGATACATTAGATTTATGTATTTGGAGGAGGAATTGATCTGAGCTATGTTTTGTATGATTAGGGACATAGGGAGAGATGAGGGAGGAGAGAACAGGACAGATGTGGGGTTGATGTAGTAAGTGGTGGGTGTATTAAAGATGAGGGAGCAAGAGTTGGTGAAAAGCCAGCCAGTGCAGGATTTTTAGTGCTAGGCTATGGTAAGAGTGGTATGATAAATTAGTTGTGAATTTAGCTATTTTATTGTAGATAAGGTCAAGTTTAGACAGAAGGTTGGTTTGAAGGTGAGTATGAAGCTAAATAAAGAATTGAAGGTAGTAAGTAGGCTTAAGCTAGTGTGACTTTGGAATCAATAGTTAAGAATTTTTTGTTCCTGTAAAGAAGGCTAAGTTTTTGTTGAGTCTTATTAATGCAGCTATGTATATGGAGATTGAATTTAAGATGATCATCTACTATCACCTTCAATAATTTAGTGTGAGGTTCTACTTTAATCAGTGTGTTATTTAGTGAGGAGACTGAGAAGGAGGACTTGAGGTGTTGGAGTGGCTTAGGGAGGAAGAGGAGGAGTTTAGTTTTGTTTGGGTTCAACAGAAGTTGATTGGAAGTACTGAGATTCTTGGGTGAAAGTGAGAAGGTGAGGTAAATTGTCAGAGGAGGAGATAATCGTAGAGTAGTCTGCATACTGAATGAGAGAAGAGTGTGGACAGGCTTAGTGAAGGTTGTTAGTAAAAATATTAGAAAGGAGGGATCCAAGAATGGTGCCTTGTGATATCCCTGTGTGAACAGAAATGAAAGGGGAGGATGTGGAGAGCCATTTCACTGCCTGATGTTGGTTAGAGAGGCAGCTTGAACACCAGGAGGTGGTAGAGTTGGAGAGATTGAGATTAGCTAATTTGGATAGAAGTAGATTATGAAAGACTGTGTCAAATGCTTTAGAAAGATCAGGAAAGAAACTAGAGACTAGTTTATTCTTGTCACATGCATAAATCATATGGGTAAAAGAAATTAGTGGAGTGGCAATGCTGTGGTTAGGACAGAAACCATGCTGGGTAGGGGAAAAGAGCTTTTCTTGTAGTAGGTGTGAGTAATTGCTTGTGGATACATTTCTCAAGAATCTTTGAAAGTGGAGACAAGATAGCAATAGGTCTAAAGAAACAGGGTTTGAAAGAGTTGCCACTTTTATGCAGAGGAATTATATATATATTTTCCATATATAATGGACTACACTTTCTTGAATAGACCTATTTATTAATATGGAGCTGGAGTAAGCTATGGAATTTTCTCCAAGTTTAAGGTAGAATGGGGGTAGGTTGTTATCAGAAGGAAAGATAGGTTTAAGTTGACTAAGTAGAGATTTGTTATAGGCTGTAGTTATGGATTTCAGAGTAAAGAAGGAGGAGATAGAGCTGGGGAAAGTGGGTGTAGTTATTATTATGTACTTTAGTTAGTCTTTGTATACTGTCAATGAAGAAGGTATTAAGAAGTATTGCAGTTTGCAACTTGGTGTTATTAGGAAAGGGATTTGGTATAGAGGGTTTTCCAGGATGGAGTAGTTTGTTCACAGTATTCCCAAAATTCTTGAAGTTATTGTGGGGGTTAGTTTGAGGGTTTACATAGAATTGTTTTTTGTTAAGGTTATTTTTTTATTTTTATTTATTATTATTATTTTTTTTTTTTGCTAAGCTGTGCAGTTCTTTGTCCTGTTGCAAATTAGATGACGTTTTGTATTTGTTCCAGGTTTTTCAGGCATTGTCCCTCTTGTGCATAAGTGTGCCAGTGTTGTGAGTAAGTTGAGGGCATAGTTAGGTTTAATACAAATTTTCCTGATTGGTGCTAGGGAATTAAGAGCATTTAGGAAGATGGTATTAAATTTAAGTACAGCCTCTTCCAGGGAAGATAATGAAGAAAAGACCAGTTAATGGTGGAAAGAATTTGATTAAAGGAGTTATGGTTAAAGTTTTTCAGCAGTCTTTTTATAAATATGATTTGGTCCAGTGGGATGATTGTCACTGAATATAAGTAGGGAGGTGATCACTGAGGGAGTTGGGGAGTGTAGAGAGGTTTTGATAGTTATTGGTGTAGGAGGTGAGAACCCAGTCATGTAAGGTACTAATATTAGTGCATGTATCTTTGTGAGTGGGGGTATAGAAAAGTTGATAGAAGCCAAAAAGATTAATACTGGAGTCTGTCGAGGAAGAAGATAGAGAAATCCAGTCTATATTAACATCTTCAAGTATAATCATCTCATAAGAAATAGTGTGAGAGATCCAGGAGAGGAAATTTTCAAGAATGGGAATGTTATTTCCGGGGGTATGTAGATACTAGTAATACCTATTGTTTTGTGATTAAGTTTATATTTAAGAACAAGAACTACTGCAGGGTGAAAGCTTGAAAAGTGAAAGATAATGGACAGACAGTAAGATTATCTGAGTAAATAATTGCTACACCTCCTGCTTTTTTATGGAGTCTGTCTTGGTGAAATATATTATATCTTGGGGGGGGTAATATTTCCTTGTATGATATATGAAGTTGTAGCCATGTTTTGAAGATGGTGAGAATCTCAGGAGAGTGAATAGATATTATAGAGTGGAGCTCAGACACTTTATTAATAATGCTATGAATGCTGAGAGATAGGATAGTTAAGGTTTTCATAGCAGTGGTCTTGAAGGATGTGGTGAGGGAATGAGAGGAAGAGGGGACTTTTGATGGGAATAGGAGTTAAGGGTGGGTCCACGATTGTGGTGTATCTCTCCTGAGAGAAGAATGTTAAATAAAACTTGTATTGGGCTAGAGAGGAAGGAGTTAAAGATGGGATAGGTTGGCTAGTTTTTGGACCTTAGTGAGGGTTGTTGCAAGGTTATTTTGAAGAGCTGGGAGTTGTTATGGTTGAAAAGAGCAGGGGTTATGGGAAAAGGGTATGCAGTTGAGAGATCATTCTGTTGGTAGGAATGGTGGGAGTAGATCAATTTAAAGTAAGGGTTTGACAGTAGGAGGTTGAGATAGAGAGGGAGAGATAAGTATTGTGGTGCAGAAGAGAAGATGTAGCATGTTGTGCAGTAAATGAAGTAGACATAGCAGTTGTAAGTTAGAGGAAGAGAATGTTAGGGATGAGTAATGAAAAAAGTATGAAGAGAGAGTTAGAAAAATAAGTAGTTATCTAGTGCAGAGGTGAAAGCTAATATGAAAAGGGTTTAAGGTGTTAAAGGCTAGGAGGAAGTGGGGGCTGATTGGAGGATTTG